>NC_134708.1:105335822-105635822 GCF_043290135.1 Rhipicephalus microplus | reverse complement strand
TGTGCATATTTATTTTCAGACCTGCTTTTCTGATTTACGTGTCCAGTTTTGTAATTATCAGGTGAAATTCGTCCCCAGAGCTACTCTTCAAGGATTCAGCAATTAAGACATACTAAATGAGAACCTCCCACTACTACAGCAATAAACACGTACTTTAAATAGCCTGTCGAATATTATACAGGTGTAATACTTAGCGCCATTTTGAGAAAAATAAGTTAAAAGACGTAATGTATTGCTGATTCCTTATAATTCTGCATTTTCGGAACTATTGTCAAAAAAACTTAGAAAGTAGGCCATAGCGTTTGTGAAGGTTGTCTTTTGAGGCATTGAAGAAAGTTTCAACAACTAGTCGATTTCATAAGTGCTGTCTTACCTGTGTATCTCAGTGGCGCGGCCAGATCGTAATTTCTGTTAACCAGCCTCATGAAGTGTAACGCCCACGGGACTGCTTCCAGCTCCCGCATAGTAGAGTATTTGGTACGCAAATTCGTTACATAGTTGTTCTAAACACCGTAGTAATTCTAATTCAATATTCGGTACATAAGTAAGGAATCTCAATCGCCTCTAAATATGTTTTTCAAAACACATGGTGTATATGTTTGCTATACCATGCGGGACAGTCTAATGCTTTTCCAAAGTGGTGTACAGCGTACTTTAAATTGTCGAACGTTTTCTAAACACAAGCGGTGTTAGGAACAGTTTAGTGCTGTTGTATAGTGGGTTATGCATTGCGCACTAGATCATTACCTATTTTTCTAAGTAAGCTGAAAACCACAAAGACTACTGCACATGACCTTTTCGTAGTCGAAAATACGGTATGAAGGCGAAGGCTTACCGTAATAAACGTGAAAAGTGGTTGTCGGCGGCGGTGTTGTAGGCGGCCACACGAGTTGTGCGAACAACCGTGATCATGGAGTAACATCCCCGCATGGTGTCCATATGACGACACAGATATCTATGAGTTCTGACGTAACCGTGACATCTTCATGAAGTCAGTGTGCGTCACACGATGGTGTGACTACGTGGCGCTGTCACTAAGTCAAGCGCTGATCGATTCCAGAGACACTGGAAGAGAACGCGAGATTCAAAAAGCTTCCAATGACTCCAACCACAATGTTAGCGGGAAACCACGGCTGCGGCAGTGAGCTTTCCCGAGGCGATGGGGGTTCGAGGTAAGTAGGTTCGGCTGGGAAGCTTCCGCCTTCGAGTCATAGTCATATTAGGCATGCTGAAGCATGTGGTGTCTGCTCAATAATTCAGACTCCTCTCAAGCAACGACAAATATTTTGCTAGTTGTTAGCGGTGGACCTACCACCCTTCTTTAACGAAGTAGCTAGGTGGTACACGAAATTTCTACACTCTTTATAAGTCAGCGATGCATAACTTGCACGTGACGTCATTTACAAGTTTTCATCGCTGGGTAAATGAAAATAGCCGCCCCGACTTTTTTAAATTCGAAGCATTTCTTTGCGAATTTCGACGCGTTTGAGCGTATCTACCTATCTACCTATCTATCTAGCCGCCTACGACTTTTAGCTCTCCTGGCCGTTTCAAGATTGGTATCGATACCAAACTTGGTATGGCATAACATGACTGCATGAAAAACATATTTGTCTAGTCCAACATGAAAATCATGACATGTATGTCATGATTGTCATGATTTACATTTGATAGTCCTGCAGCTCTTGCGGTGGTTTAGTTCACATGGCATGTTGCAAAAGTGGTATCGTATGACATGATTGCATGGCGAACCCAAGCGACAGACCCTAACGTCAAAATTATGACATACGTGTCATGTAACAACATGATTACATGCTACGCTCATGATGCGCTCGCGGCCGTTTCGCTAGCTTCACATGTACCAAACGCGGTATTACGCGACGTGAACGGACCACATAGGTAAATGACACATTCAAACATGATAATCATGACATGCGTGTTATGTAACAACATGGCTACATGCCACACTCTTGATGCGCTCACGGCCGTTCTGCTAGCTTTACATATGCCAAATGTGGTATTACGTGACGCAAAGGAATGACGAAGGTATGTGACTGGTGCAAACATAATATTCATGAGATGCGTGTCATGTGAGAACATGACTACATGCCACAGTCAAGGTGCCAATACATTTCGACAAGGCGCGGTGCACATGCTCGCCGGCATTCATTTCGTTGCGTCAGGCCAGCGTTGCCACGCCAGGCGCCGGTCCTGCCATATACTCACAGGCGCGCCACGCTGCGTTGCTTTGACGCATGCGCGTTTCAGCGCGTCCGGCGTCCCTCCGTCACGAAAAGAACGAGACGCAGTGTTGTCTGGGTAACGCATCGGCGCGAAATGCATCGCGCCGGTGTCCGTCGGGCCGCGCCGACAGACGCTGGTCGTGCCTGGCGTCAGACAGAGCTCACGTTTCGCTAACGTAGCGTCGCTGTGTCCAGCGTGCGCGCGCGTCAACGCTACATAGGAGTATACTGGGCCCTTCATGATACACTCGCTGCCGTTTTGCTAGCTCGTTAAATAACAAATTTTCTGTTACGGGACGTCAATAGATGACGAAATATATAAGTGGTGCAAACATGATAATACTAACACGCGTGTCATGTAAGAACATGACAACATACCATGCTCATAGCGTTCTAGCGGTCGTTTCGCTAGCTCCACATATGCTAAATTGGGTATCACGAGACAAGAATATGAACAACACATCCAAACATGATAATTATGACACGGAAGTTATATACGGCATCATTTACCTCTACCTCCTAACATTGGGCTAATTTTAAGGTGACTTATCATTATTTCTCATTCCTGACTCGCATATCATGGATTCCCCATGTACGTGGGATCTGCCAATTTTTTTTTTATCAGCGCCAGTATGCCTTACGGCATCAGGTAAATAAAAAAGAAAAATTATTTCTTTTATGAAGGCGTCGATGCAGTGGACCGTGCGTCCAGCGCGTCAAGTCTTGTGGTCGGCCGGGATGGAGGTGAAGGCCGCGTAATTAGCGAGTGCGAGCCTGGTGAAGGCCCGGACAGGTTTTCAATGGGTGATCAAGCATTTCCCCCTGGTCTGCGGCAAGGCAGAATGGGCATGTCGTTGGGGGAGGCTGTGCTCCGGATGGCCGTGTAGGCCGGATTGCAGGAGTCAAGGTTGCACCCACACGAATTCTCCTGAGCGCAACCTGCTCGCAGCGAGTTAAGTCACCGGGAAGGTCTGATCAACGCGGCGGCATGAGTGCATGCGTGGAGCGCCGGAGGGTATCTTTGTGCACATGCAAGCTGTCCTTCGGGAACAAACGAAGTAGAGGCAGCGGGTCGCTGGATGGCAAGTGGCATCTGCTTTCAATTTAGCGGGTGCATTCCGGCGGGCCCACAATACGCGGACAGGACTGGCGCATGAGGGAATCAGTCGGCGTATATCACAGGTTATATCCAGGGAGCTGGTCACTTTTCGCAGCTTTCGATCTGCCTGCGTGAAGTCCGCATATACAAGCAATTTATCGTGTGGCAAAGAATTCATTTTGGATATCATTACTGTGAACCTGTCCCGCAATGTAGCAAGCTCTGCTAATACTGATGGGAATGGTGCTACGTAAGAAAATGTGTGTTGAGTTTCAGGTAGCGCGGGACATACGAGACTGGCGTGCAGAACGCAGTTACCCATAGCTGCGTCTACGTATACCGTAAGTGAGTTGTCGATTCTATATAGTGACGATGCCCTCCTGCGCCACTTGTCGGGTGGATTGTCGCAGGCGGGTCAGTGGTCGGTTATCGCTGGCCTGTGCTTTGAGCTATGGTGGAACTTCTGGAAAGGGTGGCCACGACTTTTTATCACGTTTGAAAGTGCTTTTGCAAAGAAGGACAAAAAGTCGTTCACATCTAGATTTCTTTTGAGCTTTCGCCACTTCATTCCGCTCGCAAGTCGTTCGCCAACCGGGCCAAGAGGGAACACAAAGAATTGAAAGGAGCACCGACACTAATCTGATATCACTGTTTCTCGCTCAACGCGATCAACCAAGAGTTCACAAAGCATCTCAACTAGCTGGTGCTTGAAGGTGGCGACCGCAGCGACGTCAATGAAAGTTATGTATCGGCACCGCGCAGTTATCTACTGCGACTGCAGTGCCAGAACGCATAGCGGAAAGAAAAATAATATTAGGCTGGGCTCGTGCAGTATGCGCATGAGACGCGCTAGCAGGCACCACTATGAGTGAGCAGACTTTGGCCGGTCAACTGGAAAGGAGGGGTTCTGCGATTGTGCGTATCGTGGCAAATTGAACGACCCGGCGCCGTACCCGTTTCGTCGAGTCGTGGTGGCACCGGTGCGCCCGGGTCTGCCCTGATCTCACTTGACGAAGACACTGCTCTATACTTCGGGTGGCGAACGGCCATGGTCGGCAACCATTGGCAGCCCGCTGAGAGCTACGTGGCAACCTTTTGTTTCTCTGACCGGTCAGCCTGTATTCTGCGAATCTACATTTCAGAAGCGAAGCAGCTTATGGCAGAGTTCCATCCGATGTGCGTAACCATACTTTCTGCACATGCACAACAGCTGGCTCAAGACTGCCAGAACGCGCTCACGCGCTAGTGTGTTTGGGCCTGCGTAAGTCGTCGAGTAAGACCAACGCCACCTAGACTAGCTTAAGGCCTCTTCAACCCTCTCCACAAGAACGAGCTACGTTACACGTGTTGTCCTGGTCAACATAACCTGTTTTGCCGCACTAGCCAGTCTGCTGTTTTTGCCCTCACCTTGTCTGCTCGACAAGACATTCTGTCATTGCGAAGTTGCCCAGGGTGAAGACGTTTTTTTTATTATTTGCGAGTTCTTTTTTATATATTTTCATTGAAGCTGTGGATTTGTTGACCATTGACAGTTCGTAATTGTGCACTTTTGCTTGTGATATATTCGTGTATCACAAGGTGAAACGCTGAGAAACACTAGAACGTTCCTTTTGTGACAAATTGGTTGAGCCACACGTGGTCGTCCGCTTCCAAGGAGAAGGGCTGCTGTTGCATTCCCGGCGGCAAAATAAATCATGACAGTGGACCAAAGGCTCACGTCTTTTCCTTTCCGAGGGGCGTTGGCCGCAAGAATGGGCCATTCCGAGGAAGGATTTACCGGCAAGCGCCTATTCGACGGTAAGTAAAGAGAAGTAGCAAATACAAATAATCAATGCATATGTTCGTGCTTTTGCCGCATGTAGTTAATTACGTGCGTTTTGTTCTCAGACGATGGCATTTAGGTTTTCGTAATAGTACACAGGAAAACCTTCTGAACCTTATATTTTGTAATATTGCACAGAACAGTCAATGTCATTCACTGCACGCAAAACTTCATGTTTATATTCAAATTTTCTTGTGCAGCATAATCGAGTTGATTCGATGTGATTTTCAGAATATGATCGCACTGTCATTTCTTATTATGTTTTGCTCCAAATAGGTATTCGAGTTGTACCTTTACGGGAGGAATTTTGTGACAATAGTGACGCCTGGCGACAAGGCAACTGGAAGAAGACGAAAGTAAAAGTGACAGACTTCGCCTGAAGGAAGACGCTGTGCGCACAGTTTTCTCCAACTATCCAGTCTACTTAACGAGCGCTTCTGATCGTCGCGAGTCTCCAGGGTCCGAGCGAGCAAAGACGAATAGCGACGTGATTTCTGAGGCTATTAGCGTTTCCCTTGAAACGGAAGAGGCGGAAGAACTGAAGAAATCTGTGTCGTTATGTGACGAACTGCAAACATAGCGGACTGTTGTATGCAAGACCAACGTTTGGACAGTGGTCATGAACGCTGAGTGTGTCATGTTTTTTTGCATGGAGAGTGCTCTTACTCAACATGTGAGGTTTTTCGTCACAGTGAAGCCGGATCTTTGTGTTTGTATTTCAGCTTGTTTAGTGGAGCTTCCACCTGGAACCACATCGCCAGACATTGTGCGCGACGTTTCCGAGGTGGGTTGAAGCTTCCTCAGTCCTCCACTGTTCATGTGCTACTAATTACAAAACTTACAGTTGAAAAGCTTGCTAGTGTAGGCTTCGCGAAAGAATTTCTTGCTCACTCCCATCAATGAAGTGTCGTTAGATCAATGACAACGTCTGTTAGGAGAGTATTTGGAAATACAGACATGCTCCAATGAACACACACCAGAAACTGCGATGCGTTTATTGATGAAGGCAGCGGCGAACAGCCAGTTGAGAAATTTGTGCAAAATGAAAAATGATGTAGTGCAGTATGATGCCCCCCCCCCCTCCAAAAATAGCACCTGCGTGCACGGCAAGCACATTTAGAAAGAAATAAGGTGTGCGTGACTTAGCAACATTTTTATCAAACAGGTGTTTTTTGCTTGTCTTTCTGTCCCCCCCCCTTTTTTTGCAAGGAAAACATCGAAAAAAGAAAACCTGTTTGACATGCTTTTACGATGTGTTAAGGCGACACAAGAAGGTGACAATGTAAAAAATTGTGTATGTGATTAGATGTAAGAAACGTCCGCTTTTCAATCGTGCAATAAAATTGTGACCGAACGTCTCTCCGTTTCGTTCAAAGTGGGCCAATTGCCTTTCGCAATTCCTGCTGTGAAATTAACAAGCTGCTCAGTCTTAGTAAGCGCGTACACTAAATTCTAGCTTTCGATAAAACATTTTCGCTGCGTGCGCACCCGTAACACTATAAATAGAAGGAACCAATGGCAGCCCGCAAAAACGGTGGAGCAAGCGTTGCGGGCAAGTACCGTGACGTCCCGATTGCCGTGGAGAGGCCTTGAGCTAGTCTAGGTGGTGCTGGTAAGAAGCCGTGCCCCCCCCCCCCCCTTACTCTCTTTCAGCAGTCACGTGGTGGCATCGGGAAACGAGGTTCTCCATAAGCGCGATAAACCCACGTGGCATGCGCTAACAGGACTTCGAGAGGAGTAACAACAACCGAAACTAGAGTGAATTCATGGTGTGCTCCACTTTCGAGGACACGTAGACATCGAACAAGGTGTCCGTGATGAACGGAACTCGAAGTTGACCCATGGGCTGCTTTTGATGGTACGCATGGTTGCCTTTAGTGGGAGATGGAGTAATTTTTTTATCGTTTTGTCGCACTTCCCTTTGAAGTTTTGTCGTGATTTAGCAGAGCCCAGGAAAACCAGTATCGCTAGAACGAAGGTTCCGAAATCCAGAGGCGTCTCGAAACGTTACCGCTATGGGAAGATGGCATGCGCTGCAAGATCGTGAAAGCATCATGGTATATAAACGAAGTGTATAATGACGAGGCGAGAAAGCAGTGGGAGAAAGCAATGTTACTGGAAATCACGTGGCACATGGACTACTCACGCATAAAAATGACTGAAAAGGCGAAGTAAGGTTATATATACCATATTTTTTTGTGATAAGTGGTATTTTGTGTTGAGTAGTGAGTTTCGTTTTGCTTTCATTATCACTGCGTTGCGGTGTGACTTATTTATTTATTTATTTATTATTCATTCATTTATTTATTTATTTATATTTGGGCATACATATATACAGGTTTAGCCGGTGAGGTAAGGCGAGGAAGGAGGACTAAAACCTCCTGACCAGGCCTTACCACATCGGGGCAGCAGAAGCAACGGATTTAAAAAAAATAAATCATCATTGTAACATATTGAATAAACAGGGACATAATTATCATTTTGGCAAGCATGTTACAGTAGCAATATATTGACCATAATGAACAAATTGTTGTAATGCAATCACAGTAAAAACAAGCACAATTGCAATAAAAACTATGAAAAATCACAAGAGAAGTAATTAGTTATACTTGTAACAATACTATTTTATAACGTCATGATGCATTGAAGTCAAATTTACGGTGCGTCTGCAAACAACATTTCTACAACATATCCATGTGCTGGGCAAATTAATAATCATTTATATTTTGGAAGTGTTTTACAATTGTTTATTATTTCCACAATGGTAGCGTACATGTTACATACACACGTAGCTTTATAGTCGATAGTTTGCATGCTATAGTTTGTCCTGGGTGTCTTCGTTACTATTGATGTGTGGCGTAAACTCTATCCTGTCTCTCGACTGAAGTACCAGTTTCTTCTTAAAATAGTCGAATGCAGATCTTTACTTTGTTAAGGTTACTTTAGCGCGCCATTAATCTAGAAGACGCTATGTATTCATTTGAAAAATTGGGCACACAAAAGTTGGAGTACTGCCAGTTTTTTCTATGTCGGTTTTGTTACCATTCCCCCGTACTAATAAGCCATAGCTAAGATGTGAATATATAAGGGAGAAGTATAATTGTTTAACGAGCTTGACAGGCACATAGCATCGTATTGATTGGGGCAAGCCAACTGATCGCGCAACTTTAGTTCAAACATTGTTTATGTTCTCTGTCCAGCTCTAGTTTATGCGAAATATAACACCTAAAAAAGAATGGATTTTCACGTGTTCTAGTTGAGATCCATTGTAAATAAGTTTCACAGCACGCTTTACTTCTTGATTCTTAGAAGAAAAGAGAGTGCACTTTGTTTTCTTCGCATTTAGGTTAAGGTGATTTAAATGTAGCCATTGGTGCAGTTCGTTCAACCAATTATTGCCGTAATTTCTAGTTCTTGTAGGTCAATTTCAGAAAAGAATACATTAGTGTCGTCCACATACATTAATAATTCATCTGTTAGTGAAATGTTTACTGTATCATTGATATGCACGATAAACTGTAATTGCCCCAATAGTGAACCCTGTGGTACACCATATTTATTTACGCTTTTTTTCTGAACTGTAATCTTGCAAGGAAGTGTACTGCAGTTGAGTATCTGAGGAACTATTCATGATTTGTAGGGCTATGCCATGAATGCCATGTACTTGGAGCTTGTCAAGCAATATTTCGTGCATTATAGAATCGAAGGCCCTGGGAAAATCTAAAAAATATAACAATAGTAAGTTTTTCTTCAATAATATGTATGATTTCATCTCTGATTTCTAATAAATTGGAATTTCAGTTGACTTGTTCTTCTGCAAGCCATATTGTTTATCCGTAAAAATACGTTTTTTTCCAGCAGGAGTATATTAAGGTGCCTACATATATTACGTTCAGCTTCTTTCGAGAACAATGCAGTACGGAAATCGGTCTGTAGTTATTCAGGTCATTGTGATTGCCACCCTCAAAAATCACTGCAACGCGAGCTTTCTTCATTTTTTTTTAGGAAAAGCTCTGATGGCAAGTATATATTTGCTAATGTGTACCAATGGGCCATATATTACGTGATCAAGTGTTTTAACAGGCTGAGCTTTCATGCCATCCTCTCCAGCAACTGAATTGTTGCTTAAATAGCTAAGAATGCAAAGAATCTTGCTTTTAGATGTAGGTGTAAGAAATATAATCTCACTGACACGATTACCAATGTAACTTCCATTTAGAGCTTGAAAAACTTGGTATCAACGTTGCAGCACCAGCTTTGCTGAAATGGCTAATAAATAAATCCGCTAATCTTTACCACAAAATAAAACATTCTTTAAACAATCTCTGACGACACATTTTGAGAATAGGACTTATTTGTTTGCGGTATATGCTCCACATTCTACGGCCATCACTCATAAAACTTTCAAATTTACGCATATAGTACTGACACTTTGCCATCTTCAGATCACTGTTCAGTTTGTTCCGGACATATTTGAATTTTTGAATATTTGTGAATCACGAGTATCTAACAACAGAATGAATAATTTGTCTTTATTTTCAGTGCGTTTGTATAGCTAATTGTTTATTAATTAATTTCTAGCTCTTTTATGCTTGATCACAGAGGAGAGAGGAAATGCAATGTTATATGCGCATTTAACCTTTAACACAAATGGATCGTATGCTGCTGAGGAATTTCCTTCAACATTTCCTTCAGCCTAAATTTGGTAAAAACGAGCCTTGGTGCTTGTTTATTGTTTCCAGTCATACGAAATGCAATGCATTTCGAGATGTTATATACTTTATAACCTCACAGTACTCCAGAGAAATCAGCGTCACCGCCCTAAAACAATCAATTGAACTGCCATCACTCGCGTCGCGCCGCCTCATCTCGCGCCTATGCCTCCTCCACAGTTTCTTTTTCCGACCCCAATCAAGACATGAACTTTTACAGCCCCCAAACAGAACTTCTTCCCGCATTAACCATTCAAACCCCATTGCACGAATCAACGGCCGTACATCCGCAATGAACGACTCCTTTTTCCCCCAAGCAATAACACTTTGGAATCACCTTCCCGACACCATTGTTGCCACACCTGACCGCACATCATTCCGCGCAAAATTGGAATCCCACTTTGATTCCACCCATTAACCCGTGGCTGTAAATATATTCTACCAACGTACAGTATGTATAATTTGCTTGTGCCTAGTTGTTTGTACTCTAATTCCCAGCCAAAGCGTTTCTTTTGTGTGTTATTTGATTCATTTTGTTGTCATTTTTGACCAAACTACAATATTAGAACTGTACTGTTTATAATAATTTGTTCAACTTGAATTATACACACTCACAGCGTATTTTTTGCCCCCCCTTATGTAATGCCCTCGGGCCTTTAAGGATGCAATAAATGAAAAAAAATACTTCACATGCCAGTCGTTGTCCGTGATCATTATCGTTGTCATCTTCATCGAAGCGCCATGGTCTTCGTGATTTTGTATAGTTCGTAACGTGCATCTACTGTGCCGTGATGGCAGGAAAAGAATGTGTGGTCTCGAACGTGCTTGACGTTCCTAGTGATGGGTGTCATTGTGAGCGTCATTAGCAGCTGACTAAGGTGATGGAAGGACAAGCCTCGAACACGAAGAGCTTCGCCCCTAAAAGACAGATTGCCATGCGTTTTCGGGTGCACCTCCTGGTGATTGTGCAATATTCTCGTCTATTCTCTTTGCTCGGAAGTGCCGCGTCTCAATGAGCAACAAGACGATGTGTATAGGGTAGGGCGGTGGTAGTGAACAAAAAGCTTCTAGTAGACTTAAGCTCGGGGCTCTTGGACGCCAGCGTGACTTCTTGCTGTAGTCGTTCTGCTCTCACTTCTGCTAAGTGCAATTCAGGTAGGTGTACGGCGAAAAATGACGGTCATTTGACAGCTCGCAGATGCCTTCGTTCCTCATTGGGTGATGCCATCCAAGCTGCCACAGTCATGGTAAAAAAAGTGTTGATGAAATCGTCGCTTTTTGTATGCCATTAGATAGCCACTTTTGTGTCGGTGTCAGACTAAGAAAATAGCGTCGCCTAAAGTTGGTGACCTTGCCAGAGCCCTAACAATCAAAATTGAAGGACACTTTGTAACCTCAACCGTCTGTTCGGCGAAAGCATTTGCCCATTAAGGCGAGCTCGGAAAGACTTGAACGTGAGGCTCGAGTCTCGCTTGCGTGAGTGCGCACGCTGGACACAGCTATGCTATGCTACGCTCGAAGCCGCAAACGAGCGAAATGGGAGCAAGTGCTAGATTTAATCCCCGAAAAACCTCCCATAGTAGAATACCAAGCTATAAAAATTGTTAATCACTTTTTCTAAGCTCAAACAGTTAGTCCACGGAGAAATTTGTTGATTTATCGATATGTTGGATTTATCGTCCCAAAACCACCATATGATTAGGAGAGACGCCGTAGTGGAGGGCTCCGAAAATTTCGACCATCTGGGGTTCTTTACCGTGCACCCGAGCCTGAGCACATTCGCGGAAGATTAACTGCAACACGAGGGTGCCGTGGGCAAACTGACGGAAGAACTGTTACGCCATACGGAGCAACGTTTACTCCCATGAAACTTCCCGGCCCAGTGGCAGCCTCGAAGGAATGGTGGGCATATGCACGCAATTTTCTAAAACGCAGTCCTCTAAAAAAAAAAAAACAGCTGCTAGCATTTTATGTTATTATAAGCAATCTGAAAACTACGGAGCTACGGTGGGAGCGAAGTAATATCGTTTATATAGCATAAAATTTATCAAATGCCTGAGCCACTCTCCCATCAAAAAAAAAAAGATAAAGAAATGCTCGCGCTCATGTTGTATCAATGCATGGTGTGGTGTTCTCGGCAAGCTAACCCTCGCCGATCTAGTGGTGTGTTGTGGTTGTGTTCTCAGTACATAGTTCTAGTGTTGTTTTATGTGGTGCACTGAATCATATTCGCTCTGTGCTAAGCATGATGCGCTGTGAAACGAAGCTCTACGTTACCTAAACGATACGCGCCTACTTAGCTATCACTATAGAGGTGAGCGTAAACAAGGCTGCCATCACTCCACAACATCATACATCTGTGCTCCTAATTTGTAATGGTCACCGCTTTTTTCTCGTTCACCATATTCGTGAACAAAAGCCGCGTGGTTGATGAGTTCGAGTTATGCAGTGTCGCTGAAAGTGCTGCCCCATCTGTTGAGAATTTTAAGCGTGATTGCAATGAGGGCTCAGTATTAGCAGGAGCTATCGCAGCTTTTCAAAAATTCTGATGTTTCTAGTGCTGCACGAATAAGCATAGTTTACCAGAAATTTTCGCGGCTTTTAAAAACATTCACCTAAATTCAGCACAATGTCGTCTATTTCAACATAAATAAGTTCTTTGGGAATATTGGCTGTTAACATTTCATGTCTAGCTAAAAGCTCCACACCGCAACAGAGCAGTTGCTGACCGCATAGGTGACTTCACACGTTTGCATGATGCTAGTTTTTTTTTCATTTTTTAAATTTTATACCTCTAAAATGAAGAGCAAGCTTCATTAACAAATAGATGGGCCCACAAGCGTATCGCCATGAAGTATTATTGAACGTCATAACACATTCTGGACTGTTTGCATTATGACGGTTTCTGTGAAATAGCAGTTTTTCTCTAATTTCAACGCATGAGGCATCTCCAACAGACGCGGTAGGACGTAACTACAAGTGCGCAAAGTGCTATGCCCGGAAATAATGGCTCACTGACTACTTTTTCACGAAATCAATGACAAAGAGCGTTGTGCCTCTTTGAAAAAGTCAACATCTTGCAGCTACGTAGACGTTCTCAGCAGCTGTCGATGGTGCGGGTGCCCATTCTGAAGTTCACTGGACAGCATACATTCGAATAAGACATTGCACTTTTCATTGTCTCTCGTAGAATGCAGGGAAGTCTTCATATCTTCTGTATTCATCAAACAAAGTTGTTGAATTGATGTGTACGCACAATGCTACAGAACTGGGAAGAGTCGCTCCATAAACTTGGTTATCTCTTTAGCCGTTCTCATTTGTTATATTTTTTTGTCAATAAGCATACATTGTGGCTTAACGATATATCCAACAGCGCTCTTTACCATGAGAAGCGAGTAAACTTAACACAATGACGGGAGCATAAATGGAAACATTTATAAACACACACCAATCAAGCACGCAAAAACGAAAACCAAATTAACACATTTAACATTTTCACGAACGCGAATATACACTGAAGCCATACAAACAAAACGTATAAAGATTTTTCACTAACTGAATATCCCACCGCCAAAGGGAAAATTTAAAGAAAAAAAAGGTAGTAACGCTATAAACATTATTATTATAGGGTAAAATAATTTTAATACACTACAACTACTACTACTAGAACTAGTGCTAACAGTATTGAAAATTACATGGTCTTGTCTCCAGCATCGAAAGGTCAAGAAAGGATGAAGAAGTAGAGGTACAGGGGTCCGAAACAGGGAGAATAAGTGGCGACGACATTCGCCCATCTGTAGCACAATGTTTGAGTTATTTACCTTCAGGGAACGCTACAATATTATTAGTAGTAATAAGAATAAAAAATAAAGAGTTCAACTAGTGCCGTTGTGAAAAAATTCGAGTAATCCCGGACGTCATTTAGTGAATATGACACAGAAATGGAAAGCTGAGTTGCCGTCCAGGCATTCAATAACGCAGCTGCAACGACATCCATATTAGCGAGATACGCCCAGACATATTAAGCGGTTGTCTTCTTGTTCCTTGTTCACTTGAGAGGCTTCAACGTCAGGACAAATTTAAACCGAGATATATGTAGTTACCAGCTCTCATGGAGATGCAATACTTTTCTCAGAAGCAGCAACGTCTTACATTATAATTACGGTAGGGTTTGAGTCAGCAGGACAGTATCCCTTTATTGATCAGGATTCACACGAGAATGCTATGTTTTAGAGGTTACCTCGAGGCAAATGCGCATTTTATGATAAATACACTGAAATATTCTATGCCATAATATTGAATATCTCTCGTAATAAAAGTGCATCTATAGGCAGGAAAAATTTTCTGAGGAGTTCGCACCTGAGACCATTGCTTTAGTGGCGTAGTCACCGTATCAACTAGGCTTCACCGTATGCTCAACATTCGCTGCACGAGAGCGAACCAATCATGAAGACGAAGCGCTTTAGTACTGAGCAACATTGAACTTCACGCCAACTTGCGGGATTTCGTAGAATTGATACGCAATACGAAATACCAATATAACGCAATATTTTTACGCCACCACCCTTACCAACAATACAGAGGCAAAGACGAATCGAAAGGTCGTGTATGCTTCCGATTTTGTGCGTAAATGTATATAGCAGGTGACATGGGCTTGCACTTACCTAAAATTGTTGCACATTCCTTGCCTGAAAAGCCTCATCCACGTCCGGTGGCCTTTTCTGCAAACGCCACTCCTGCGCAAGTCAACGATAGCAATTTCTTTATCAAACTTTTGTCGCGATTCACGTGAACACCTGCATATATTTATTTTTAATTTTATGAGCAGCTACGGGCCAATGTTTGCATCTTACTGTTCTAGTTCAGCTGTGCAAATTCAAACCACGTTGTCTATATCTAGCCACAGAGGTTGATGTTGAAGGTGACGACAACAACAACAACAACAACAACAACAACAACAACAACAACAACAATAATAATAATAATAATAATAATATTAATAATAATAATAATAATAATATACTAAGACAAGCTTTAGAAAACTGAGCTAGTTAGCTGATTGCGTACACAGAAACGCGAGGTGCACAGGACGATGGAGACTTGATCCTTATATAAATATGTACCAACTCGGCCTACACTTGGCATGCTTCAAAATACATGAGTGTTTTATGACATTTTTGCAGCATTGACCGCGATGTTAGCGTGAGATGACGTTGTTGATAACCTTGTGCCACACTTTTGCACAAGTGTTGTGGTTTCATGAAAATTTTTCTTTAGTTGTTCGTTCTTTTTCGAATAATATATGCTGATCCTACCTCAAGAGAGTGGCATCGTTTTCAAAGTCTTTTGAATAAATATTCTTTGTATCATAAGCAGCCTCGAAGTATCAAAATCATGTAAAGATTCGCCTCGCTACGGAGCGTATTACAAGAAAGCTTCTGGTGAATTCAAGGAACCAAAGACGCTTGTCACAAAGGATAGAATTTGCGCACCGCTTATGAAGACAAATGGTTCATATGTACAGAAGAACGACGCTACTAGATAAGTAATACACATAAACTGTTATAGAAATCTTGGTGGTATTGTTTTTGAAAAGCTCTACATGCGGACGACATCAATTGCTGCTGACGCTTGCTCAGAATTACGGATTCACTTCGTCGAAGAGCCGGTCGGGTGCCTGCCTCGTTTGGCCACAAAAAGAAAACGCGATGCGTGGAAATTTGAAAACGCCAAGAAATACTCCAGAGAATGCCGCGTGAACATCAGCGATGACGAGCGCGCGGGCTTGGGCTTTCGCGATAAACGGAAGCGAGTGAGCAGAGCTTCTTGGTCGGTTTCAAGATGCGGTCATTTGCCACTGATCGATATGAGAGCGATGGGTGGGCCATTGTCACTTTGGAAGCGTGACAAATCCTGTAGAAATGGAAGGCGCTAAGTTTTGCTTGTTGTCCTCACTTTTGCCATCAAGTTTCCTCTGTTCCCGCGATTTGTTCTAGTCGGCAGAGAAAGAGTGAGAGATAGAAGAATAAGTTTCTTGGTTTCGCGAATGCAGCCCTATAGAGGCATCCCTGTTCCAAAAAGGCTTGAGCGCAGGTCACGCCCAGAATACATGCGACCATGCTTTGCTAATCCTCAAGCGGGACATCGCCAAAGCTCTTCCCCCCAAACTGGTTGGTGTGGCAAATGATTGTATGTTTTATGGCAAGTTTTGTACAGCCTCTACTATATGTACTTGTAAAGAAGCGGGCTGGGTGCAGAAGCAGCACTGCGGAGAAGGCAAGAAATAATTACAAAGGCAGGCAAAATTTCCCATTGAAGCACTTTAGGCTGATAAACGAGAAACCAGAAGAGAAGTAAAAGACGGCGTGTAAGAAAAAAAGTGGGTTAGTTTGTTCCCCAGGTCGAGAGAGCATTATAGCGAAAAGCGTTTAGACAGTCTTGTGCTTTCCAGAAAGCACGAAAGTTATTTCACTGCCTTGCGTCCCGCAAGGCAGTGAATTAGGTTCTGCAATTTTCGGGTAAAACCATTAGGAAGGATGAAAGAGGTATAATATATAAAATAGAGAAGAAAAATGAGTAGAAAAGAGAACAAGTGAACATTTATTGTGAGCATGGAAGACATGAACGCGTTGCGGTAGCTTAGAAACGATCGCGACATCTGGTTGACTTCGAAGAACCAATACGGCTTTTGTAGGCTTGCGCATGCACGAATCGGTGCTAGCCATGGCCTCAAGATGCTGTTCCTTGAAAGTGGTGTCGTGGCACGTCGATGGAGTTTGACTCCTAGAAGATGTCATTCATTCTGGTAGGAAAGGCAGTAACACAGAATGCGCTCAATCGTACCTTCAAAGCCACATAAACTGCATGACGCTATGTTTATCATTTCAAAGAAAAACAATATGCACTCGCGAAAGCCAAATATAGGCGCGGTATGCACTACAGACTAGCCCTGTGCTGGGATAGTCCCGATGGAGAACGAAGCTTTGTAGTATTTATATTAGGGTGGATAGAATTAAAGCGGCAATTAAACAGTCTCCGTGTATTCCAATGTAAAGTCTGATGTGGAGAGCAGGCGACTGAAGTTTCCGGCAAGCGTGCGTTTTAAGGAGTGGTTACGGCATTTTGAGACTGTGTTTATTAGTGAGTGTGCCGCTTCACCGGCATTGTTGTTGCCGAAAAGTTTGCAACGTCTCATAAACCAACAAATACAATATTGTGTCCCTTGTCGAGAGACATCAGGAAATCGTACCTTATATAATACATTACATGCTCACAAATCCTCTGCGTAACGCAAAGTCTAGCGTTTGAACGGCTGGGCGAACTGCTAGCGGCTATGATTGACTTCTAATTAGGCTGGCCAATCTATGAAACCTTAGGGCTGGGACTAATCTCTCTCGATCCCAAGGGAGCGGCTTTTGTGAGAGAGGACATGCTCTGAGGCTGAGCTGAAACTGTGTTGTGTGCAGGTAAATCACTTGACACTTATCATATGAAAATGCTACGCGAAAATGCTGACTGAAGGAGCATTTTACTGACATGCAATATGAAAGGAGAATGTCTTATTTGTCTAAAACACTGCAAGTGCGCACATTGATTAAATTTGCATTCTAACCATTGGTGAAATTGCAAAGACTTGGATAGCTTTGCTACATGTGATAAATAAAAGTGCTGCTAATGCTTTGGGATGTTGCCAATATTTGCTGGAAACAGATAAGGGTTTTTTTTGTTTTTTGGACACTAATAATTTACTATAAAATGCTACTCTATTAAAACAGACATCCCCACACACAAACTGTACGACTGGCCAGGTATACATCGCAATGATAATATTGTCACGGCTAAAGGCCGGGCAAGGAGACAGAGGACGACGAAGTGATGAGCGTGGACAGCACCCACGATTCCTCTGAGAAAGAAGAAGTCGAAGTGGCTGCTCTTTTGTTCTGTTAATACAGACCTCGTTTTTCTGGTCGCACCGTAGTCCTGTACTCTGTTATTTTCACCTAGCGACATTGGTGGAGGTGCTGGACTTCTCCAACTGATGCTTGGAACACCTCCGCGCCCTAGCACATCGAGTCCACCACCGCAATCCGTTCCTGCAGTGGATACTCCTGTCCACCGCTACAGTCGCCGACAGCGAGGCCTTAGTCCCGAGGTGATCCCGCTCGAACTTCTCCAGCAACACACCGTACCGGGGGAAATGGCTACCGGAGGGCCTTCACAGCTTACTGTTGATCAGCCTCTAATTCCTGAGACCTTCCATGGTGAGGTTTATGAAGACGTCGAGGACTGGTTAGCCCAGTATGAGCGAGTCGCCAAAGCCAACCGCTGGCCAACTGAACAAAAGCTATCGCGCGTCTACTTTGCTTTGGCAGACAGCGCTCGTACGTGGTACGAGAACCGCGAGTCAACGCTGTCTTCGTGGGAAGAATTTCGGCAGCAAATTCTCGGGACATTCGCAAACACCGACCGCTGTGATTCTGCTTTGCAGCTCATCGAGGCACGCATACAGAAACCAAACGAGAGCGTCGCCATGTTTGCGGAAGACATGACCCGCCTATTTCAGCGGGCCGACCCCGAGATGCTTGAAGGTAAAAAACTCCGACATTTGATGAGAGGCATCAAGGAAGAGCTGTTTGCCGGTCTCCTACGCAACCCCCAACAAGCGTAGCCGAATTTGTCAAAGAGGCTACAACAATCTAGCGAGCACTGCAGCAACGGCGCCGATACCATGAACAACCAATCAAAACATCTCCCAGTCTCTCTGCTTTGAGTGCCGGTAGTGAGTGTTCTCTGCGCGAACTCATTCGTGAGGTCGTTCGGGAGGAGATCCGAAACCTCCTTGTGACTCCGCAAGAAAATACCATGGCTTGCGTTGCAGAAGTTGTGCGGCAAGAACTCCGCCAGGCATTTTCGTTGCCCGAATCGCCCTCAGACCAGCGGTCTGTGAGCTACGCATCAGCTGTCCGTCGACACACTCCAGTGTCCTACAACTCGTCACCACTGGCTTATCGTGACGTGAGCCAAGAGCCTTACAACGAGCCGTGGGCCCCAGCTCCCAATCCGCCGCAGCCGTATCCACAGTCCAACGTGCCTATGCAAACGGCGCCAATGTACACTCCGCCGACATCTGCATCTTGGTCGCAAGGTATGCCCACCAGTCGACCATTCATCCGTAAGACGGACTTGTGGCGCACCGTCGACCGTCGACCACTTTGCTTTCATTGCGGAGAAGCCGGCCATATTTTCCGCCATTGCCCGTACCGTGACCGTAGGCATCATAACTTTCTACAAACCTCCCCTCGTGCCTATTTCGATAACCGCCGTGACAGCAGTGCAGGCCCGCAAGCACAGCAACCCGAAGTGCCGTATCGTCGACCCCGCTCTCCTTCACCTGCACCGAACTCGCCGCCGCAGCGCAGGTACTCCGAGGTGGTTCGGGGCAGATCTCCTAGCCCTCGTCGGGGAAACTAACAGCTGCGACCTTTGGGGGGAAGGTTGCCGCCCGTCGAGATGCTAACACACCCCCAACATCTTCTCTACGACGTGATATGACGAATGATACCACGGATCGTACGACGCACGATACCAAGGACGATACGACGTCACCGACATCAACGGAAATCGTAAGCGCCAATCTAGACATTTGTATAGACGGACGCCCAATAACAGCACTGGTAGACACTGGTGCGGACTTCTCTATTATCAGCCGTAAACTCGCCGACTGCCTAAAGAAAGTAAGAACAATATGGACGGGACCAAACATTAGAACCGCAGGGGGTCAATTGGTGACGCCGACAGGCAAATGTACTGCTCCAATTAATATCGGCAGTTCAGATTTCGTCGCTACTTTCGTAATTTTACCGGAGTGCTGCAAAGACCTGATCTTGGGCATGAACTTCTTGCGTGAATACGGTGCCATTATCAACATTCCTGAGAGATCGGTTACGTTTTGGACGGCCCCAGATCAAGTTTCGGATGTGCCCTGTATAGACCAGCGACGTCAGCCTTTGCGTGTCTTCGAAGACGACGTGACCATCCCACCGCGGTCGAGTGCACTCGTGGCTGTGACATGTGACACGTCGAGCAATTCTGAAAACATCGCCGAGCAAATTCCAACACTGCTATTCAGCCATGGTTTATCTATCGCAAGAGGCGTCGTAAGCATAAAATGCGAACACACGCACGTCCTTATTACGAACTTCAGCTCTGAACGCCGACATCTAACGAGGGGCATGGCCGTCGCGTACGTGGAAGAGCTCGCCGAGATGACAGACTGCCTAACTCTTGAAAAAGATAATTCAACTGATCTCACCCCTGCACCTCTATCTGTTGATATTGGCCCAAGTTTGCTGCCGGCGCAGAAGCAAAGTATCATGCAGCTTATTAACAAGTTTGAAGATTGTTTCTCTTCGATTTTCAGGGTCCGTCAAACGCCGCTGACGAAACATCGAATTATAACGGACGACATGACCAGACCCATCAGGCAAAACCCGTACCGGGTAGCTCCGCGAGAACGTGAAGCCATCGAAAAGCAGGTGCGACAGATGCTTGAAGACGACGTTATTCAGCCGTCGAAAAGCCCTTGGGCTTCGCCGGTTGTATTAGTGAAGAAAAAAGACGGCACCTTACGTTTCTGCGTGGATCACCGCAAGCTGAATCAGGTGACAAAAAAAGACGTCTACCCACTTCCACGTATCGACGATTCACTCGATCGACTACGACACGCGCGTTATTTCTCGTCGATGGATCTAAGGAGTGGGTATTGGCAGATAGAAGTCGATGAAAGAGACCGGGAGAAAACAGCTTTCGTGACACCTGATGGCCTTTTTGAATTTAAGGTACTTCCATTTGGCTTGTGCTCAGCACCGGCAACGTTTCAGCGGCTAATGGACACCGTACTATCAGGCCTCAAGTGGCAGACGTGCTTAGTGTATTTAGATGACGTCATCGTATTTTCTGCCACATTCGACGAACACGTCAGGCGACTGCACTCAGTATTTGAAGCTATCCGTTCCGCCGGACTAACACTTAAGCCGGAAAAATGCCATTTCGGCTTCGAAGAGCTTCTGTTCCTGGGGCATCTTGTCAGCAGTGAAGGTGTGCGGCCTGACCCTGAAAAAATAGCTGCCGTTACGAATTTTCCAGCGCCAACTGACAAAAAGGCCGTCAGACGGTTTTTAGGACTGTGTGCTTACTACCGACGCTTCATTGAGAACTTCTCGCGCATTGCCTCGCCGTTGACTCGCCTTACCAGAGAAGACGTCGCATTCGTATAGAATGAAGAGCAGCAAAAATCATTCGACGAGCTGCGGCAACGCCTTCAGAAGCCACCAGTCCTCGCACACTTTGATGACGCACCGACAACAGTGCACACCGACGCTAGCAATGTCGGCTTAGGAGCTGTACTCGTGCAGTGGCAGGATGGCGCCGAACGAGTAATTGCTTACGCGAGCAGAACTCTTTCACGTGCGGAAGAAAATTATTCCACTACGGAAAAAGAGTGCCTTGCGGTGGTGTGGGCGGTTATAAAATTCCGCCCATACCTGTATGGTCGTCCTTTTAATGTTGTCAGCGACCATCACTCCCTCTGCTGGCTGACGAATTTAAGAGACCCTTTAGGACGGTTGGCGCGCTGGAGCCTGAAGCTTCAAGAATTTGACATGACGGTGGTCTACAGATCGGGGAAGCGACATTCAGACGCTGATTGCCTTTCTCGTGCGCCATACGAACCTGCGACGGCAGAAGATGACGATACAGCCTTTGTCGGAGTTGTAAACACGGCAACTGTCGCACAGCTGCAACGAGACGACCCCGAACTAGAACCCATAATACGTTTTTTAGAGGGTCGCACTTCAGCTGTACCTAGACTGTTTGCGAGAGGGCTTTCGTCATTTTGCTTACGCAACGACGTCCTGTATAAGATGAACTTCACGCCACACGGAAACGACTACTTACTCGTCGTCCCAACATCTCTAAGGAGCGAAGTATTACAGGCATGCCACGATGAACCAACATCCGGCCACCTGGGTTACACGCGTACGTTGTGCAGAGTGAGGCAGAAATACTACTGGCCACGACTGACGGCAACCGTTCAACACTATGTTCGGACGTGCCTTGATTGCCAGCGCAGAAAAGTTCCACCCGTCAAACCAGCAGGCCTCCTCCATCCTATTGACGTGCCTGTTACTCCATTCGCTCAAGTCGGAATGGATCTTTTAGGCCCATTTCCAACCTCATCAGCAGGTCGCAGATGGATTATAGTAGCCACCGACTACCTCACTCGTTACGCCGAAACCAAGGCTTTGGAGAGGGGCACGGCAAGTGAAGCAGCCCGATTTTTCGTAGGGAATGTGGTGCTGAGGCATGGTGCTCCATCAGTGGTAATAACTGACAGGGGAACTGCATTCGCAGCCGAACTATTACAGACAGTTTTAAGACTTAGTGGCACATCCCACCGGCGAACAACGGCGTATCATCCGCAAGCGAATGGTCTTACGGAACGTCTCAACAAGACACTAGCGGATATGCTCTGCATGTACGTCGATGTGGAGCATAAAAACTGGGATGAGATCTTGCCGTATGTCACGTTCGCCTATAACACGGCTTATCAAGAAACAACAAGAACAACGCCATTCCGCCTTCTTCATGGTCGTGAAGTCACCACTATGCTGGATGCTATGCTGCCGCACGAGTGCGAAGACGCTGAAACGGATGCTGATTATATCACTCAGCT
This sequence comes from Rhipicephalus microplus, assembly GCF_043290135.1. NCBI lineage: Eukaryota > Metazoa > Arthropoda > Arachnida > Ixodida > Ixodidae > Rhipicephalus > Rhipicephalus microplus. The sequence continues at coordinate 105,613,213 of NC_134708.1, read as the reverse complement.
GGCCGAAGAAGCCCGACAACTTGCACGCCTACGTATTAGTCGCCAGCAGGACTACGATTCAAGACGGTACAACCTTCGTCACCGACCAGTCTCCTACGAGCCAGGAGAGAAAGTTTGGATATGGACACCTATTCGGCGCCGTGGCCTCTCAGAAAAACTGTTAAGACGGTACTTCGGTCCCTATAAAGTTCTGCGACGTCTCAGTGACATTAATTATGAGGTTGTTCCTGATACTGCGCACTCTTCAAGGCGTCGAAGGTATGCTCCAGAAGTTTTGCACGTGGTACGCATGAAGCCTTATTTCGCCGAATGAACTCATGCGTTTCCAACGAGTACAAACCGCTTTGATTATAAAGCATCGGGACGATGCTTTCTTGAATGGGAGGCTAATGTCACGGCTAAAGGCCGGGCAAGGAGACAGAGGACGACGAAGTGATGAGCGTGGACAGCACCCACGATTCCTCTGAGAAAGAAGAAGTCGAAGTGGCTGCTCTTTTGTTCTGTTAATACAGACCTCGTTTTTCTGGTCGCACCGTCGTCCTGTACTCTGTTATTTTCACCTAGCGACAATATTACGCTCAAGAAATAATTGAAACTGTTCATTAGAACTTTATCTATTAAAAGGCAGTTACATGAATAAGTTGAAGTGCGTTACATACCTAATTCTACAGAAATGAAAAAAATGCACATGATAAACCTGCAACGCGAAAAGTAGTGTTTATCTGCGTGTTTTCTTGCAGTCTGGTTAAACTAAATAACGTTCTTTGGCACCGACTACCGCAAACCATGTGGCACTAGCGATGTTTCACACACAACCATCATAGCTGATATCGTCGCCGACGCCGAAATTCCGGCGACACGGGCTCTTTAGCGCAATGACATTAAAAGAAACGAACAAACTTCTGATATGTGTTTACCGCATGCTATACGTTTAGCACAAATAACATGGAACCTAGTGACTTTCTTATTGTATCGCTGATTTATTGTTGTAAGAGCGCGATTTCACAAAGCAGTGCCTTTTTACAGTGAAAGCTGTAATGAGATCACAACTCGGGTCTCGCGCAGCGCCATGGCTGTCCGCCACCGCCGGTGTCCGTAACCCCATTACGCGCGAAAAAAAAAAAAAAACTAGTACCAATGACACAGTGGGTCTTGAGCCAGGGTACGCTTGGTGCCTGCCCAGTATTCTACCACTTTGCTACGCCGGTGCTTGAGACTTGTTTGCAAACTTGCCTTATGCAGGCTTGATGTCGGGAAAGCAATCGCGATAATACGACCTATAAAGCGCTTTAAAAAGGCGAAAGGACAAGCACTCGTAGCACAATGCAGATAGCGTAACAAATGGGTCGTCCAAAGCTACAACCCATTACGAAAGCTTGTTCTTGTTCCCCTATAAACTGTGGCGCATACCCACTTCAGGCATAATTCCTCATCGTCATCAGCCACTGAATGAGCAACAGGCACGAAATTCCTTCGAAGTGTTTAGCGGATGCACCACGCTTCTCCGAATAATGACGAAAAATAGGGTAGCGAATGCCGGCCTACTACCCTAAAATTTTTATTAATAACGCCATAGTGGGCATCAATAACGTGTTCTTGTAGCAGTTAGCCAATAAGCATTTAGAAAAGGCTGTGAAAGGCCACTCTTCCAGCTTACGCTGTGACTGCGCTGCGCCTTCCACGCAGGCCTGGTGTTTTTTTTTTTCCTGTCATACTGCAGAGCGACTTTGCTGAGCGTGATTTCTACGCTCAATGCATGCTATTCGTCGTTGTCCAATACCGAAGGCAGCTTTAGCCTCTGTGAGGCCTAATAAGTAAATCTTTCTTCTAGTGCATTTTTTTTTTGTTCCAAGATGAAACGTAGTTTCACTGCGTGCTCTTCTCTTTTTAACCATCGTCTGTATACTAGTGACAAAAAACAACAACATAAGTGCTTTCATGAATTATACAGTGTATCTGAAGCTGAAAAAAGGACAGCAGGTCAAATTTCGTACCGTGGGGCATCGAAAAAGCGGATGTCCTTAGAGCAACAGGAAGACAGCTATACGGTGGGTATTTCTGGGCGCCAAAGACAGCGTATGTTTATGTGAACAACGGTTTGGCGTACCGTTCCAGTTTTTGCGCGAGACCTGGCTGCATCGATGTAAATATTTGGCACGCCCTTGCGTTGTTCTTCAGCTGCCAGATCAAACTGAGCACCAAGTGTACAGTCGCCAGCAAGCTTAACACGAACGCTTCGATGCGTAACGTGGACCAATTAAACTTGTGTCAGCCGAGAAGCTCTCGGCGCTGTTGGCGAGATAATTTCTCGGTATGCGTCGATAGAATGTACGCATGCACGGGTAGCATATCGGCAGCATAACCCAAATCTACGCGGCGCTATCGTCGATCAAACCGTTTAAGGACACGCTACGGAGCGTTCGTGTTAAGCTTGCTGACGGCTGTACGTGCGGAAAGACAGCGCCAACCAGCTGACATTAAGCATGACTTCTTTTTGTGGCGCCGTCCTATATAGTAGAGTGCGAGTAAAAAAGGAAATGTGTGCATTGGTACAAAACTGCAGAACAGAGGAATGCGTGCGTTCGCTACAACATGGCAGTTTTCTGCCAGCCACATATGCATACACCGCGTGTTCGTAGAACAAATAGGCAAGTGTTTTATAAAACTAGAAATACCTACATCCGCTGCCTTCCCGGTGAAAGCTATATTTGAGCGTTGACGCACTTGAGCCAACATTATCGAGTTCACTAACGCCATTTTTACACAGTACGCCATTGGCTCATATTATGGTGGCTTACCTTGAGCAGTACATAACCTTAGAGCTCGCTTCTGCGCTGGTTGGTGTATGTCTGAAGTCAACAGTCAATTTCGCGCCAAAATCGCGACCACACAGACAAACAAAACAAATAGACAGGGCGGGCGCTCATTGTGGACTGGCGCTTTGCCTGTCTATGTGTTTTTTTGTTTGTGCGGTCATGATTTAGGCACGCAGTTGACTATTAAATTCAGGCATAAAGACCATAACTTAGGGCCCCAATATCTGGTTAACCTCCCTGACTTTCCCTTGTTTTGTTCTCTGTGTCAACAGAAGAATAATTGATGGCAGTGAGGGTAATTTGAAAACACTACCCCCTGCTAACAGTGAGGTAAAGGAAGCTATCATTTAAAAGAATCCCTATAGTCACTTTATGACATAAAGTTTCCTATTATACACTAGAGGAAACTTTGGCGCTAGTGTCTCTGGGAGCTGCAACGCACGGCGCGCCAGCGAGCATGGGAATGATCGGTATTACACAAATTTCTTTAATCTTCGTACTTCTGGCCTGCTTTTGGCTCTGTGTGTGTCCCTGTGGCTTGGGGCTCTTTACTCACGAAACAACTATCAGCAAATCTTCAGCGGTTCCGCTTCACCCTTTTATTTTTTTAGACTTACCTTTTCTTCAAATCGATCCCGGCTGCGGCGGCTGCATTTCCGATGGAGGCGGAAATGTTGTAGGCCCGTGTGCTCAGATTTGGGTGCACGTTAAAGAACCCCAGGTGGTCTGAATTTCCGGAGCCCTCCACTACGGCGTCTCTCATAATCATATAGTGGTTTTGGGACGTTAAACCCCACATATCAATCAATCATTTTCTTCAAATCAGGTCACAAAGTTCGAAGAGTTAGTTCTTTTCTTTAAAACAAAACTACAACCAGCAATAAACGAAGCCGCAAGTACGATTCGCCGCCCGCAAGTACGAAGTCTAGGCAATTGTGTGTACTACCCATCATTCCCGTGCTCCCTGAACGATCGCAGCGAGAGTCCCCTCTAGTTAATTTTAGGAAACTCTATGCTTTATGACGACACAACTGGCTGGCTATTGCATGGAGTAAAGCACACCGTTTCTTTCTTTCCAAGGCGCTTTTGATTCACACATTTGAAGCAGCGATGCTGGCAAGACAAATGCAAATGAGAATGTTGTAGATTGGTTTGTAAAGCGTCTAACTGGATAGTTTTTAACACTTTATTTACGAAGTACTAATGTATCGGCCGTGGTAGCAGTTAGGGCACTCGGCTGCCGTCGCGAAGGTCGCAGGATCGTTCCCGGGCACGGCATTAACATTTTGATAGAGGCGAGGTGCTTGAGGCCCACGTGATGTGCGAGGTCCGTACCGTTAAAGGACGCCAGATGCTCAAAGCTTCCGCCCCCCTCCACGACAACATCCCTCATAATCGTATCGTGATTTCGAGACGGGAAAACGGGGAAGACAGCTACAGATGCTCGCGAAGTAAGAAAATACTGCGTCACATGCCCGACAGCACGCCTATGCGCACCGCGATGCTAGGACTCTCTTTTGTTCCGAGTAAAAAGGACATGATTCCGTCGCGGCGGTTCATGACGGCGGGAAGCAGACGCAGTGGTTATCAGTGGCCGTCGCACAGCCTCCATCATCGTCGCTATAATAATAATAATAATAATAATAATAATAATAATAATAATAATAATAATAATAATAATAATAATAATAATAATAATAATAATAATAATAATAATAATAATAATAATAATAATAATAATAATAATAATAATAATAATAATAATATGTTTTTATTATTATTATTATTATTATTATTATTATTATTATTATTATTATTATTATTAATATTATTATTATTATTATTATTATTATTATTATTATTAATATCTCCGACTATGGCTTGATTAATTCACTTTAAGTTACTTAAATATGTGCGATAGTAGAGCTAATGTTCCAGAAACACTGCTTATTTCACTTTGTACTTTCACAAGTTTCAGTGAACGTTTGATCAAGCATTGTACAGACGATGAAAGGAAGCTTTCCCAGTGGAGGAGGAAAACGTAGCGCCTTTTAGAATAAACTATGAATGAATATTAGTGCTGATAGGGAGGCTGCTGCTGCAAAAGCAAAGCATTACGGGCCCAACTGTACGCTGCTTCGATAAGGGCGTTCTCAAAAAACAAAGGTACTTTATCTAGCCTGGCACGCATTATCTGAGAACAATGCTTTGAATAATAAATCAAGAAAAGTAAATGCGTCTGATTTGACGTGTTGGGCGTGCAAAAGTAACACAACCAGAAGTAAGGTCCTTGTGGGACGTGCATGAGTTTGGAGTAAGAGGGTAGATCCGTTATGACGTAAGCTTATTCATGTTAGTACACCATTATCAAGTTATTAGACAATATCGCTATTTTTGATTTTAGTATTTATTTGCTGCCCCTGTAAGGTCCTTCATGTACTTTCTAGCTGTTTTTGACCACTTTTTTTTGCCAGTGGGAACCCCCCAACATTTCTGTGTTGTAAATTAAGTTCGCAGTTCAAGTTCAAAGAGGGCTCGCGCTTTCCAAGCATTTCTTCCACCTAAAGAACGAGACACTTCTTGCATTTTCTCTTTTGCAGCATTTGTTATATCCGCGAACGGCAACTACGAAAGACATGAACGTTCTCGTGACCTACACCGGTGTAGGCGAGAATGATGAAAAGGCGGGGACTAACGGATAAAGATGTGAGCAAAATGCTCAGTTACGAAGACTTCACATGCCACTCCAGAGAAAACATGGTAACCGCTAAGTGGCACCACATGCGACGTCGTTGAGATTCACCAAAATAATAGCTGTGGTTCTGTTTGTCAATCCGCTATAATCTTTCTTTTTTTTTCGAAACGCTAGCTGCTATTGCTGGAAAACGCAGAATGAATTATACACTGGAAAAGCCTTTAGAGAAATTGAGCATGCGCAACCGCGAAGTTTCGTCTGGACTGCTTGACTGACTACAATAGCTTTAGTGGGCTACAGTTCTGACATCACTTGGAGTGCTGTCGTTATATTGTGGCGTGTTTTATCGTGATGTGTATGGAATATTTTCAGTATTTAGTTCTGTACTTGCGCCACGAGTAGCTGACGAAATTCAGTGATTAACGTGAATGGGTGATGTGCAGGATTCAGAAAGGTGCAACACACATGACTGATGCACTTGCTTGAAACAAATAAATTTTATGTCTGCCTTTAAAACTAACTCAACATTTTTCGTAAGCCTAATGACCATGGGTCTACTCATACGAATATGGAAACTGCTATTTACTTCAGCCATGTTCCAGAAGAGTTAGGTAAGATCAAAATAAAACAAATGCGAAGACACAAGCAATAATGTCAGAATAAGTTATGTGAACCAGTTTGCTGCTATAAAAAACACCGAAAAAAGACAACAACCAAGACGTTTTTATCTTTCTGATGTTTCCATTTGTTTTTCTCTTCGACTTTAATTTGGCACTGTATTGCCTTGGCTTGTGCGACGGTTTTGACTTGACGTCACCTAGCCTCCGTTGCAACATCACTGACCCACGTGCACACCACCCCACGTGTGGCGTCCGTGCCCGCATATGTACCGCCGATAATGACTGGCAAATATGATAAAAATGACGTTCTCCAGGCGTTATTTGCACTACGGGCTTCTAGTACCAAATAACAATGCTCTGAGCACTGCGCTAAGAGCCCGTGCAAAATCACTAAGAATCGAACGTAGGCTGGTTAAACCTCTAGAGTAAGAAGTTTGACGATAGAGTGGACTGAGTAATGCGACTAATTTAGACGCTAAAGAAAAGTCCCCAGTTTCTTTACTGGTGCTCGGTGAAAAACAAAGCGCAAATAACGACGAAGACACAAGAAAGAAACGCGCACAGCTTTGAACTTACAAATGCTTATTTGATCAATTTTGCTGACATATTGTTACGCCAGCGTTTCTAATGCATTCCAGAACAATGTCCACGCGTTCGTTGTGCTCACGAAATGTGCGCCCAAAGATCACGATGTCATCTAGGTAGCACATACAGACGTTCCATTTTAGGCCACGCAGAATGGTATCCATGAACCTTTCGAATGTGGCAGGAGCATTACATAATCCAAACGGCATCACGTTAAATTCATAAAGTCCGTCTGGAGTTATGAAAGCAGTCTTTTCCTTGTCCGCTGGATGCATGGGAATCTGCCAGTAGCCTGAACGTAAATCGATAGACGAGAAGTATGACGCCGAATGGAGACAGTCCAAGGCGTCATCAATTCGTGGAAGAGGATAAACATCTTTCTTCGTGATGGAGTTCAAACGGCGATAGTCGACACAAAATCTCCAGGTACCGTCTTTCTTTTTCACAAGGATCACAGGAGCTGCCCAAGGGCTCGATGATTCTTGAATGATGCCCTTTTGGAGCATTTCACGCACTTGATTGTCTATTATCTTGCGCTCGGACGGCGATACTCGGTACGGTTTTTGTCGGATTGGCTGTGCTGTTTGTGTATTTATCCTATGGCGTATACGAAATGAAGGAATGGAAGGCGTATGGTCACTCTGGGAGAAATCAAAAACTTGCAAGTACTTTAACAAAACGTCCACAAGCATTCTGCGCTTGTCGGCAGTCAGCGCCTTATCAACCATAGGTAAAACTTTCGAACTGTCTGAGCAGGCGGTCACTTGTTCATCCCGTCGAACGTCACTGAGGACAGCTACTGTTGTTGGCGAGTATTCTTTAAACGACGCTAGCTTAAGTCCTCCTGGTAGCAGCACCGGTTCGTTTGAATAATTCGTTGTCCAAAGGTCTGAACGACCTTCACTCACTGAAACTATGCTGTGGGGTACCAACGTGTTCTTCTTTATACAACTTAGATGGAAAGGCTCCACTAGCGCATCGAAACTGGTCTTATTGTCGTTAATATGCGAAGAAGCTACTGGAACGCGCACAGCACAGAAGGCCGGGATAACGGTATCTTCATAGACTCGGAGCGCACCGCTTTCCGTACCCGAATTCTCGATAAGTCCATGAGGAACAGCGTCACTTATGATAACTTCGCCATTTCGACAGTCTACAGTGGCTCCGCACATTCGCAAGAAATCTATGCCTAGAATGATGTCATGAGTGCTCCGCGGAAGAACCGTGAATTCTGTCACAAACACTTGATCACTCAGTAACACTGCCGCGGTACAAACACCAATCGGACACAACGAGTTGCCGCCCACGCCACAGAACGTTATCGCTTTCTCCAACAAAAAGGTCACCTTTCTTCCCAAACGAGCTTTGAACGCAGCACTCATGATCGACACGGCGGCTCCAGTGTCCACCAAAGCCATCGTATGTACACCATCAACAAAAACTTGCACTTTGTTTTTAAACATAAGCACCGGTGGAGGTATCTCTTCTTGCAGCGAATCACCAGCGACCTCACCCCCAGCGGCCGCGCTGCCTAGTTTTCCGGAGGCGGCGAAGGGTAGCGGCGCCTAGGAGACGGCGACCGATTGGAGCGAGGGGCTGGCGGGGGTGTCAGACTGCGGTCAGAGGCTGGAGAACGGTTTCGCAGCGGCCTTGGTGTCTCGTAAGATGCGCTTCCAGGGAACGTTGGTGCTTGTGCAAAGTCGGACAGGTGGGATCTCGGTGGCCAGTCGTACCTCGGCGGCTGCCGGTAGTTACAGTACCTGGCAATGTGGCCTTCGACGCCACAGTTGTAGCAGATGGGTAGGGGTCGCTCGCCGAACCACTGCTGAGAGCGCTGGGCTGTGTAGGGTCGCCTAACCGAACGGGGTGGAGCAGATTGCTGAACGGGAGCTGCGCGCCTCTGTGGGGCGGGGCCGGGACGAAGACGTTGGTCATACCGCTGGTCAGACGCGAATGAGTCTCGGCGTGGCCACGAAGCCCTAGCTTCGCGAACGTCTGTCACACATACTGATGGTGGCAGAGGAGCGAACGGGGCCGGGTAGTAGGATGAACAGGTAGGCGTATGGCGGATGGTGTCGTGGAACAGTGTGTCTTGTCGCTGTAGTTCTTCCCGCACTATTGTCCGGATAGTAGCGGCAAGGTCGGCGGGCGGGCTCACGTCGACGCTGGCGACCGTTGTTACATTTGCCAGCCTACCAAATTTCGGGGCAATACGACGGGTCTTTAGCTTCTCAAAAGTACGGCAGTGACGTTGGACGGCGGAGACGGAAGTGAGGTCTTCCCTGCCTATCAAAAAGTTGTAGACGTCCTCTGCTATACCCTTCAGAAGGTGGCCGACCATGTCCTCTTCAGTCATGTACGGGTCTATGATCTTGCAGAGCATCAGGACCTCCTCTATGTAGGTGGTACACGTTTCTCCAGGAGTCTGAGCTCTTTGAGCCAACGTGCGCTCCGCGCTCTTCTTTTTTGAATCAGAGTCGCCGAAGCATTTCTTGAGCTCTTCAGTGAAACGATCCCACGTTGTTAAGGAATCTTCGTGGTTTTCGTACCACATCAGAGCTGTTTCCGTGAGAAACAGCGCGACATTTCCCAGTTGGTCGGTGGCATCCCAGCAGTTGTACCGGCTCACCCTTTTGTACTGTGTCAGCCACGCATCCACATCTTCTCCTGCTCTTCCCGCGAACGGGCGGGGTTCCATATAGTGATATCGAGGTGCAGCTGGCACTGACCTTTGTGTGGTTGAGAAGGCGTGACCTTCGCTCTCGGCCATGGCAGTTGGTGTCGGTGGCAGACCGGCAATACGACGGCTCCGGCGAAGTTCGAACAGCTGTGGCTCCGTGGTTCGTCGACGTATACTGTACCCAGCACCTCCACCACTCTGTTACGCCTGAAGTAGGGGTACGGGGGTTTATTGAACGGAAGCTGGGATGGCGAGGCCGCACCGGATAAAACTGCCGAGAGATCTTCTTCTTCCCAAGTCCACACTTCTATTCCCTCTTATCAATCCGGCACATACACGTCGTAATAATATATAAATACAAAAGGCCACATCAATACGCATGTCAAAGCAGATACACTTCGTACCTTGACAAATCAGGTATAACAAAATTGAACTTTTAAATTCATAACACAAGTCTTGCCGAACTGCCCCAGTCATCGCCGTACCTTCAAAAAATGTCAGCTGCCATAATCTCACGTATATGTTTATTCCCGTGTTTGCTTACAACGCCCTCTCTGTAAAAAAATCACGCCATATCCACGGAGTGGTTGATGATGAGTGGGGAAAAGCGTCCATACATCCGGGCAGAAAGAGGCACGGTGGCGTAAACGAACGGACAGAGGTACGGTTGCATGAACGAATGGAGAAGACCACAGACGCCCAGACGGATGGACCGACAGACGGACGCCCGGATGGACAGATGGATGGAAGCACGAACGTTTGGACGGACGGAAGCATGGGCGGACAGACAGACAGACGGACGCACGAATGGAACCACGAAAGAACAGATGAAAGCACGAGCGAATGGGCGGATAGGTGAACAGACGGACGCATGAACGGACGGACACACGGACAGACAGACGGACTCTTTTCTCCACTCATCATTATTCCCTGCGTAGATATGCCCTGAAAACCACTTATTTCACCTACTTATGTTGTTCCCAAGGACATATCACACAGCGTGATCTATTGAGCAACTCATAAATTGACGGTGGCTACATACTACAACTACAGATGAGGGAATGACCCACGGCATAAGGTGCTTCACCTCTAAAATTGGTAAACACGTGCAGTCTTTACAATGCAAAGCAAGAATACCTTCGGGATCTTTCGTGTGCTTGGTGGTTCTTCTTACTTTAAGGAGGCTCTGACCCCTTTGCTAAGCAATCGTCGAACGACTTCAGTATGGGACTTATGCATACAACCCTCCCAAGCAGGGCTGTAAGTAGAAACTTTTTGTAGAAACCTTCTTGATCTAAAGTGGTGGCCGGGCAGACAAATGGTCATTTTGCGCAAAGTACGCATTACGAAAAAATTTCTGAGGAGGTTCGGGAAAAAATTTCCCGAAGCTCTGCTTTTTGGCTACGCCACTGCTCACAAGTCGATTGCCGCCAAAATATTTTGAAAACAAAATCTGTCAAGAACAAGCGGGAACTGTCAGAGGCGTCAGTGGCACGTTTTAAGTGCTTTGCATTTTTTTCTTGTCCTGACAAGTGCGCTGGAAGCTACGCTTAAAGGGCGACGCAGAGGCGTGCTTCATGGACCCGAGGCCACGTCATGAAAGGCAATCTCTTTTTTTTTTCGTGATTCCTGTGCCCACCAGTGTTGCTAATGAGTATTCCGAGCTCTCGCAAGGTCCAGGTGTCTTCATTGAGATATCATTATTGTGAACTGCTCCCCAATTTTCCCAGAATTTTTTCCTGCTTACATGTTAAAGAATCATTCACTGTGGAGAAATTTTAGTAAACTATCAAGCGCGGTGGCACCTCATGATAAGAAGCGCCTCTCATCCAAATGCTGCTCCTGATGTATGACAGCTATCGCCCAATAGCAGCAATGTGCTGTTTGATGATATACGGCTGAAAGTGGGGCATCAGCATGAAGAGCATAAGGCACTTAGTTGAGTGACAACTTTACGCTGCAGACGCTTGTTGTTGGGGTTGGCTCCTTCACGACACCAAGCACACAAAGAATTGCCTATCAGGAATTGCCTATCGTTTGAATTTCAATGTATCTCTCAAGACTACAAATTGTTGCTACACTGTTAACAGAAATGTCTTCTATTGGTGCAAAGTGTTTTTTTAGTACCATATCTGAGCAGTGAGTAAAGATTCCTATAAGCATTCTGCCCCATGTACTGTTGCTTTATTTGCCGTAGTGTACTTGCTTAGATTTCAATGCCTTGCACATTCTTAGTGCACACCGTACTAAATCAAACTTTCAGTTATTTAAACAGTAGAACTAATAACATTTCAAAGCGTTTGCCACCGCCTTACCCCCCCCCCCCCCCAATATTTCTTGGGTTGAGCCATCTGCTAAGTATAGCCGAAGCTACTTATGTGGCTCGGTTAACATTGGTATAAGCTTTGCAACACGAAAACAAATAGATGTCAACAGTGATAAATAAACGTGGTCATTCACTTCTTGTGGTGAGAAGAAACCATGGCTTCTTTCGCCTCTTGTTTGTTGCAGCAAGGCGGAGGGCAGTTAACAAGCTTCGCTTCAGATCGAAACAGTCTCCACAGCCCTTCATAGCACTGCCAAGCTGCCGTATGTTGTAAAAAACCTCGGTAACGTACTACTATTATCTATGGCGTGAAAGAAAAGTTCCTGCTCACCTTGATGTCATTCTTATTATAGCTTGTGATTTTCCCACTACATTGATCCCCCACATGCATGGCATCTCCACCTATATTTCGGTACTCTTACATCTAACCTAAATGAGCCCTAACTTTACACTTTGCTAGTTCTCGTTTGCTACGTCTAACGCTTATTTTGTCATTATAATGCAACTCACTGATTTGCCTTACAAATCCTTGTAGCTCTTCTTTGGGCATACGCAATATCGTCAGCTCTTTTCTACGTCATAACTAGAACATTACAGCTGTTACTGGGCTAAAGGAGTACAGTGAACAAGTATTTTCGTTTCAGAACCGCAATATCTCAAATGGGTTATAAAATAGAAGTCAAACAAAAGCCAAGACTTGAATCGTTCACACCACTATATCGACTGCGAGTCATGGTCGCTTTGTTTCAGTAATTCTCTCACAAGGGATCCGATAGATCTTCTTTTCAGTGCGCTAGAAACATGAAATGCCGTCGTTTTGTGTACACAAAAATGCTGCACGAATAAGTCAAAATTCTTAGAAACTGAGTCCCACAAATCGGGTCTCCGAGCAATAGCGCACTCCGCGTCGACCGATAAGGATCAAACGCCCTGGAAGCCTTCGGTGGAGTGTGAGCTTTTACACGGCTACACAGCGCAGCTGCGGCTTTGGTCGGAGACTGTTTACTCAACGGAAAAGGCCAGAAATACTTTCAGACACTGTTTGCTCTGCTCTCTGGATGAAGTAACAGTCGCATAAGAGTGCCCGTGACCTAGTATGTGCCGACTTACCCGTTATACTATCAAAAGCGTTTCAGCGAAGGGACTATATCGTGCCCTGTTATTTGAGATAACTTCCGCCGCATTGACAACATATCAGAGCAAAGAAGCACGGATATCGAAGTACGTAAAGCACGTGACGGGCTGGTTTATTTGGTCACTCAAGGCAAACAGTGAATATATATATATATATATATATATATATATATATATATATATATACCGGGTGTTCAAAATTAAGCTTTATGATTTTTTTAAAATTAGGCGCTCGAAGGCACGTGAGAACCACTTGTGCAAATAAGTTAAGCGGCCAGGGGGACAGAAAGTTAGATGATAATTATCGCTGTCAGCAGCCCAATTAACTAAAATTTAATAATTAACTTTTTACTGGCTGCGGTAAGTTGGCATGTTTATATTGAAAAAATGTAGGCAGTGGTGTTTGTACACAGTTTCAGTTGGAAGATTTTTTCTAGCACGCCTGTGTTCCGAGATATCCGGCTCCAAAGTTTAATTGTCTTTCGCACGATTACGCATGCAAGAGGGTGAGGGTCCGCGCAAAGCTCCTCCCTAAAGTGACGCATCTGTTGCGTGTGGTGTTTAGTGTGTGAAGAGGGTGGAAGCGTAGGCATAGGTGATAGCAATTACCCTTGCCCTCTTCGGCCGGCGAAATCAAAATGTGACAGCGCGGTGCGCCATGAGCCTTACGCATGATCCTGATGAACGCGATAACAGGAGACCATTTTTCGCGACGTTTTTTCGTGACTTTAGATCACACTGAGACATCTTGTGAACGCGTTAGCAGGACCGTCCTGCACTAGGGTGCCTCCGGTTAGAGCACAGCGTCTCTGCATTGAAGGTCTACCAAGGAAATCCACGTGGAGTCCTTTCGAGCTAATATGGCTGCTTCTGGCGTGAGGTATTCTACCAAAGTAAAAGTAGACGTGGTGCTTGCAATGGCTGAAATGAATGGCAACGCTTCGTTAGCAATGGAGCTTTACGCGTCTCGCCACCCACACCGTCCCCTTCCAACAAGGCCCACTTTCACAAACCTGTTTCGACGCTTCTGCACAACAGGCTCTGTCCACCTTCCGAGACGGACCAGGAAGGCAATCGTCGATGAAGACTTTGAAATCGACGTTGTCGCGTGCGTAACCTCGATGCCAGAGCTCAGCATCCGACAGATTGCCGATCAGTGCGGTCGCAGCATCGGAACAGTCACAAATGTTTTAAGAAAGCACAAGTTCCATCCATATCACGTTTACCTTCATCAGGACCTAAATGAGGCGGACTTTGAAAGGCGAGTTGACTTCTGCAATTGGGGCCTCATCAAAACTGATCAAGAAAATGACTTTTTGCACAGAATAATTTGGACTGATGAAGCTCGGTTTTGCCGAAATGGAAGTGTTAATCTTCACAACGCCCATTATTGGGCACAAGAAAACCCACACTGGCTGAGGCAGCACAAGCATCAAGTTCGCTGGAGTGTGAATGTGTGGTGCGGCATACTCGGGGACAGGATCATCGGACCTCACTTTTTTGAGGACAACTTGAACGGAAAGATGTACACAGAAGAAATATTAGGTGTTGTCATTGATGATCTTGTCTGCAGTCTTTCCCTGAATGACCTGCGCCAAGTATGGTTTCAGCACGATGGAGCACCACCACATTTTTCTACCAGGGCGAAGAACTGGTTGGACAGACGTTTTCCACAACAGTGGATTGGGCGCGCAGGAGCGATGTTTTGGCCACCAAGATCACCTGACCTTTCTCCGCTCGACTTTTTCCTTTGGGGCTACGTTAAAGATCGAGTTTACGTAACAGAGCCCAGCGATGTTAATGACATGAAGGACAGGATAACATCTGCCTGTGCGAGTATTCCTGCAGAAGTACTGCGCCGAGTCATCGAGTCGACGCGACAGCGGTTCATGCTTTGCGTTGCTGCCGAAGGCAGGCATTTTGAACACTTTTTGGGGCATTGACGTCTTGAGAGGTGAAGAGTTTCGATGAGATTTGTGCATGACCGAAATATGCTTATGTAGCAGCAGGAAATATGCGTTAGCAAGGATAAAACTGTTTCAGTTATTATTGGTGGAGTTGTTGCTCTTGTTTCAATAAAAGTTACAGTACTCGGACATCAGCAGTCACGCTATTCGCGTAGCCCAGGCAACGACCACGCATGCTTCTCTAGTGATTATTACGCACGCGCACTGGCATCCAGATTCTCCGCTCGCACCATTATCTCGGCATGGTATCTGCCACTATCGTTAGAGGCTCTGCAGTTGCGTGTTACGACACTGGTTGCAAGCGTTCTTCGATTTTTGATTTCGACGGCCGAAGAGGGCAAGGGTAATTGCTATCACCTATGCCTACGCTTCCACCCTCTTCACACACTAAACACCACACGCAACAGATGCGTCACTTTAGGGAGGAGCTTTGCGCGGACCCTCACCCTCTTGCATGCGTAATCGTGCGAAAGACAATTAAACTTTGGAGCCGGATATCTCGGAACACAGGCGTGCTAGAAAAAATCTTCCAACTGAAACTGTGTACAAACACCACTGCCTACATTTTTTCAATATAAACATGCCAACTTACCGCAGCCAGTAAAAAGTTAATTATTAAATTTTAGTTAATTGGGCTGCTGACAGCGATAATTATCATCTAACTTTCTGTCCCCCTGGCCGCTTAACTTATTTGCACAAGTGGTTCTCACGTGCCTTCGAGCGCCTAATTTTAAAAAAATCATAAAGCTTAATTTTGAACACCCGGTATATTGAAATACCATGATTCAGCTGACGCTTTATTCAAGCAACAGCAAGATGGCACCGATGATGAAGCAGAATGAAACTAGAGTGTACTAGAACTTTTGAGTGGCGCGTCCGAAACGCTTTTCCCTTGCTTTCTTCATCCCCAACTTGTGGCGAAAGTAGCGGCGGCGCTGCCATCGCTCAATCTTCCCACTTGGTTTACTCGGCTGGCTCGGCGGCATGGCTGGCATCTCGGTTTTAGTCGCGAAATGACGAAGAAGTAGCGTCTAGACCGTTGTTACGCGCCAGGTTGCACAACTGGATATCCGCGTGTGCAACAAAGTTGAAAGTTATCGCTTTTTAAGGCCCCGAAAGACGAAGAACGACGACTTCCTTGGGAGCGGAACCTCCATCGGCTTGACAAGCCGCTTGACGCCGATTGTGCTGTGTGCGAGTTACATTTCAAACCGCATTTCATTGTGAGAGACTACGTACACGTTATCAATGGTGTTCAAGTCCAAATTCCTAGGGGGAGCGCCGACACTCGCCCCTGATGCAGTCCCGACGATCTTGCCCAACCTGCCTGCATATTTGACGCTCAAAACTCCGGCTCCGCAGACCCAAACAAAGCGGCGTCATCAGTGTGTGCCGGCTGAGAATGACAACATAAAACCGCGACGCATTAGCACTCCTGCACAGCTCCTTGTGGATACCAACGGTGCAACTTCTGCAGATGGCGACGAAGCTGACGAGGCAAGCTCAAGTCCTTCGTCTGACGCGGTTGTCACTCTCGGTGACCTTCGTGGTCTTGTCCTACCATCAAAGTCATGGGCGCTGCACGAGTTTCCTGGATTTGCCGGCGCGTCGTACGTAGCGTGCTCACTGAATCCTAGCACTCGTGAACTTTGCATTCAACGAGCCGTATACTTCACCTGTGCAGACAATGGAATCGTGCATGTGAAGCATTCGTGCAAGAGAAACTAATCACCAAGTCCAGTTTAGTAACTGTTCGAGAAGCCTCAGATGATCTGCAGCTTGTTGCAAGCGTCCCACTCTGTTGTGGAGCAGCAGAAACTTCATTTTTGCCACCATCGGACCTTACCCACGGTATACACGCGCAAATGAAGTCAAGATGAGAAATCTTCTACAGTGTCAAAAGCGCACAGCAGCACCTAAAATTGAGTAGGCTATAAATTGCTACAGTGGCGTAAAAAGGATGTCATTTTTCGTGCATATTTTTTTACACTCTTAATTTTTTGACGGTACACTAAGAAGAAAAACAATTTTTCCTAGAAGAGGCTTGTGAGTTAGGGAACGTGCAAATAATGACGCGAAATCTCAAAATAAATCTTTGATCTTGAATCTTTTTGTATTAAACCTGTGATGGTAAATTTAGCAGCATTAGGGATCTCGGTGCATAATTCATCGATCTAAGCCAATTCATTGTTGCACTTCAGTGTCCCTTCAAACAATCTTTCGACCATAACATCCTTTTTTAATGCATTTTGGAAAGACAACCTTAACTCTGTCGTTCTGTTTGCGTTGCTTTATGTTAGCTTTTGTATCCTGGCTCTATATTTTACGTTTTTTTTACAATTTACCTAATTGAAAATGTATTGTTTTATAACTATGTACACCTTGCATTTTATGTTATCAATTATGATTAATATTAGTTACGACTCTGCTTTGCAGTGTTGTTGCGTTTTTTAAACTCTCAAAATCTTCCACTACTATGTTTCACCTAAGACATTCTTTTGCAGTATTACGTATTTCCATTTCTGTGGGTCCTACAACAATGAATCTATTCCCATATTTCAAAACCAAAGGGAGGTTTGGAAAAACTCTGCTGTTCTTCAAATAATATCAATAAAGCCTACTTTTTTGTCATGTGTGCACGCAGCCACAAGCAATGAGCCTTTTATTTGAGTCCAGCTTTGGTGTTTTACATGGAATGGACCAAGAGTTCTTCGTTTTGTGTGCACCATATTCCCTTTTTTTTGGGGGGGGGGGCGCTTCCGGTGTGTACCGGCCAGCTGCTTTCTTGTCTAAAATGTGTACACTTTAAAAATTTAAAAAAAAATGCGCTCGTTATATTGTACAATGTGCTATGCTGCTTCGGGCTGCAGCGCGGTCAGCAGCAACTTCAATAACAATAATGTCAAATAGCCTTTATTTGCGCGAAAAATGGGGAGGTATGTGAATAAGAAAAAAAAGAGAGAGATCATCTTCACACTAGGCGCGACAGAGAGGTACCAACACGTACGCGGAACGCCTGCCAACCATCCGCCCGGGAAGATTGGTCGACGCCAGCGCCACCGCATCATTTCACGCCGAAACGGCCACTCCCAGACAGCTGCTCGCGCCACTCAAAAGCTTCTAGTACACTCTAATGAAACGAAGACTGATGATGGTTATTGACAGATGAGGAAGATGAAGTCCAATGAATTCTTACACTAATTTCCCCCGTCGACGGAAGCGGCCAGCCTGGCCGCGAATTACGCTGTGGAACGCATACGATAGGGCTTGAGACGCGAAACGTGCACAATCTCTGTCCCGCGGCAGCGTTGGTTAGGGGGGGGGGGGGGGGGGCATGAACAGGTGTGACACGGTAGTTCACCGGTGAGGTCTGTTCGACAACTTTGTAGGGGCCAAGATAGCGTGACTCAAGCTTCTCGCATAAACCAGGCGTTCGCGCAGCAATCCACAGTACATCGTCGCCAGGGCGGTAGAGAACGACGCGGTGATTGGCATCGTAACGCTGTTTGCGATCTTCTTGGCTAGCTTCGATGTTTACACGGGCAAGACGACGGCATTGAGCAACACGGGACAGAAACTGGTCGCAAACGAATGGTGAAGCGTTGACGGGGCCAGAAAAGAATGAAACATCGAGTGGTGATGTCGGTTGGCGTCCGTATACTAGGGAAAATGGAGAATAGCCTGTGGTTCGTTGAACTGACGTATTATATGCATACGTGACAAAGGGAAGTATGGCATCTCAATTGCGATGGTCTGGTCGGATATACATGGACAGCATGTCACACAGCGTGCGATGAAATCTTTACGTTAAGCCATTGTTTTGCGGGTGATAGCTAGATGTTGTTTTATGAACTGTTTTTGATGCTTGAAGAACTTCACTAAGCGTGCTTGAAAGAAATGCCTTGCCCCGGTCGCTCAAAAGAACACGAGCGGCTCCGTGACGTAGGTAAATAACATTCAAGAAGAAAGTTGCTAATTCGGAAGCACCTCCACCACTTGAAATACCACGGTTCAGCTGACGCTTTATTCAAGCATCAGCAAGATGGCGCCGATGATGAAGCAGAACTAAACGAAGACTGCTGATGGTTATTGACAAATGAGGAAGATGAAGTCCAATGAATTCTTACAATGTATATATATATATATATATATATATATATATATATATATATATATATATATATATATATATATTCCTGCTCACGGCTGGTTATCCCTTCACCCACTTTTCTTTCTTCTTATTGACATTCCATTTGTTCTAATAACTTCCCCTATACATTCCTCGGCATTACTGTCTGTTAGATCTCATTAATATTGTGTCAAAACATGGAAAAATGAGCCCTTGGGTATACAATTCTTTCCCATATGTATATATATGGAGAGAGAGAGCACAGGTTTTTACACCAGGTGGTCGAAATTTCTGGAGCCCTCCACAACGGCGTCTCTCTTAATCATATGATGGTTTTGGGACGTTAAACCCCACAAATCAATCAATCAGAGAGCACAGGTTATGTGTCGAAATTCTTTATGGCTAAAAAAAGATTTACAAGAAAGATACAAGCAGTCTGTGCTACTTGTTCTGATATGAACATTGGTAATAATGCACAGGTCGCACGCTCCCAACGTCGAAATGCGTTCGTAAGCACTAACGAGATCTCGAAGAGAACGTTTTGCTGCGTAGAATGTGTTTCGAAATACCCTTTCGCAGTTATCACACTATGCGTAGTATTACCGCCTTTCATTTTAAAAAAGGAGAAGATGGGAGGGAGGCAACTTGCACGGGATGAAAAGTACGCAAAACATAACGGCTAAAGAACTTTACCGTGCAAGATTTCAAACTCCAGCCGCTAATAGGAACTTCAGCTGCCACATAGAGTTTCAAAAGCATTTCACTAATAGATCGCAATGCAGGTCACACTAGAGAATGCTTCCAATAGTGGCGACACCATAAAGGGCTTTTATGGCAAAAATTTGTTGTTTTTGGAACGCGTCGGCATTAGCAGTAAGACATTCAATCCAGAGATTCACTGGTACTTTCTACCGAAGACCTCGACATGCCCGATGGATCCGTGTATTTTTTTTTTTCAAAACCACGTGTTCGTCAAATTATCATGACTGACATTAAAAACCGGCACAAATGAGAAATCGGCCAGTTGATAAAATACCACAGTAATTGCCAAAAACAGCCTCGAAATGATTCCAAAGTAATGCTATAACAGTGATTGAATTATCACATGTGATAACCTTGATAGGCTATTCGACTAGTTTGGGTTTTTCCTGCAAGTAGTAATACAGATTCTGGCAAAAGCAATATCCTTGCCCTAATAACCGGCCGAGAAAGGTTGCATAAAAGTAGAGCTTAGAAAAAAATTGGCCCCGTATCTGCATGTTATTCTGCAAATGTCATCGAAGACGGTAGTCTTGCGTGTGGAGAGAGTGAACAAAACATATATTTGGTGTGCTGCGCAAGAAAATTGGTGAGTGGTATTCCGGAGGCGCTGCGTTAGAGTGCCTCGAGCGTGCAGCGGAGGCGAACGAGCGCATCAAGTCACGTCACACGTGAGACATGAGCGCCATATGGCAGTTTTTTTTTTGGAAAACGACGTGCGTGGCCCAGAGACAGGCATGCGCGCCCGTCTCAGGGGTGATGAGGTGTGGAACGCAAGACAACGTGTAGGCGCCACCACCGTGTCGTCTTAGCAAAGCGTTGGAAACACTCGTTCTTCGTGCAAGCTTTGCATGATCAGCGCTGCGTGATAAATGCCACGGTCCTTAGAAATACTTGTGTATGCCTTTTCTAGTAAAAGACGCACATGCAGAATATATGTGTTGTTATGGTGCCTCATATAAGCGCAATAATTGCTTTTTAATTGACAATCGCACAAGTATGAACGCTGATGCTCGAGCAACATTGGTGGGCGCTGCGGATGGGGTCGGCCGTTTGGAGTATCGGCTTGATTGATTGATTTGTGGAGTTTAACGTCTCAAAACCACTATTTGATTATGAGAGACGCCGTAGTGGAGGGCTCCGGAAATTTTGACCACCAGGGGTTCTTTAACGTGCACCCAAATCTGAGTACACGGGCCTACAACATTTCCGCCTCCATCGGAAATGCAGCCGCCACAGCCGGGATTTGAACCCGCGACCTGCGGGTCAGCAGCCGAGTACCTTAGCCACTAGACCACCGTGGCGGGGCCGGAGTATCGTCTGATGCTGTTTAGAGTACTGTTACGACGCGCGCCTCCGACGACGTTACGAAGGGCGCCTCGAAATCTCACTGCTGCAACCACTGTTTCGAAAGACGGCGACGCCAACACGGTCCCGAAGGCGCCACTGCTTCGAATTCCACCGGGAAGGTCACCAGCCGTTTGGTAGCGTAGGTTTCTCAGCTCGCGACTGCTTCTGCGCAGAGCTGATAGACGAGCGGATGAGACGACGGTGAGTTAAACAAGGTTTATGTACAGCATATATACAGAGGCGTTACAAATTCGGCACTGGGGCCGACAGAGACGCGAAGAGCCGAGCTCTTCTCTCTAACACATAGCTCTACTCTCAAATCGGTCTGCTGTCAAAGGAGTCTCTCTCGACGCGCCGCAGGGCTTCTATTATATGCCCCGGGTCCAACCCAAATGTCCAACCAGAAGCGCCGCTGGTCGCGAGGTCAGACTCCTCCAATTAGATCGCCGCTGGGCCGCGTCCTTCTTTCTCATCGAATCTGGAGAGGCTGCGCTGCAGGTGGCTGCGCCCAAGGACGTGTGACGTCGCCAGGCATCGGGTCACCCCCCCCCCCCGACAGGAAGACGCCGGTTGTTTACTCGACGGCTCGCTTGCTGAGGTGACTCACTGCACGTGGGCGACAGAAAGGCGCCGTCGTGTGTTGACGCCGTTGAGCTGTTCATCGCGTCAGGCGGGCTCGCGTGCTGGCCTTGACACATTTCTTTTTTCCGAGGCTGGACGTTTGCTGCGGACTAGCAGGCATAACAGTACCCGAGTCGAGTAAGGGACGAACATACAGACAAATGAACAGTCAGACAGACCAAAGTTTTCGCATCGAAAGTCCCCAAGAAACACTATAGTCTTTAAAATTGGCCATTGTAGTACGTACTTCAAGCACTTGGTGCATGAAATCTTTTCGAACTTGCTTTGCATTTCCTACGTGGCCTTAAGGGAATAGGCAACGTGTGTGTCTGTTGTAGGAGGTGACAGCTTTTAAACCATGAACTCATTATGATAATCACACGTTATGACACTCGATGGCAATGTACGCATGTAGCAGGCATTATTACTGCGATATTACATGCTGTGTTGTGAAGCATATATACAGTACGCGTGTATGAAAGTTACTTTCACTGCATTTTGAAGCATAGTTATTGTCAATGTATTCACAAGAAGGCGCGTGCATTTATCACTTCATAAAGTGCTGTCGATATGGGTTTCCTCATCAATATGCACAGCCTATGGAAGACACGTATATAAGAGTGCAACACAAAACTCACCACTTCTTCAAGCCCACATTTCATTCAAATAGCTGTTTACCCTAAAGGCATTTATGATGAAATGTACTTTAAAATTAACCAGTGCCTGTAATGGTGACGTGCTTGCCCTCGCCAACTTTTGTGTATAACGTGGCTCGAAGACGTATCCCTGCTCTAGTGACTTGTTATTCGTTGAGTTTTTCCTCAGTAACGCTAGAACGCTAAATTTGGCTGTGTGATTGTGGTTATGTTCTATACTATTTGTGCAATTTTATGTTCATTTTAACGCGCATCCTAATAATTACCATGAGAAGAAGAATGCGCGTGGCTGTGTTGTATAACACTCGCTTGTCATGCAAACGACCCAGATTCGACACGTACTAGTACCCGCATTTTTTTATTTTATTTGCATCTATCTCAATTTCTTGTTCACCTAAATGATGAAGATTTTTCGCTCACAACTAACGATGCCAACGCCGACGGTGGAATTTCTGCAAAACTAGCTTTTAATGATCTCGCGTTAAAATTGTCAGGTCAATTCTGGGAACTTCTAGGAGCGCAGCTGTTAGACCTTTCAGTAGCACGGTGGCGTGTACAGAAAACGGGGCGGGTATGGGCCACCAAAAGCCGGTATATGCCAAGCAGCCCCTAGCATAACGCGCCCTGTATAGTGTACCATCGCCCGGGAGTGCGAAAGGCGGCCGAGGTTGAGGAGCATCGACCTGAAGTTGAGGAGGGATCTGAGTGGCTACATAGCGGCTCCTAGCCTAGCGAAGCTGGCATTAGGTATAGTGCAGTCAAGGGGAGGGAAATTGAAGCGAGGGTCATGAGAAGTCATTGTGAGGTAAAGAAGAAAGAGAAGACAGGGTAAAGTGTGTCATAGCTTTGCTTAGTTTCGCAAAATTAATGATGGGAGAGAATAGTGTAGTTGGGGAGGAAAAGGAGGAAACGGGCTAACATGCGGAAAAGAAAAGAAGGAGGGATGGAAAGAACAAGATCAAGAAAGAGCTCAATCGGCGTTCACCAGATGGTGGTTCCTGCTTGCCAGTTCCTATGGTGTGTTTAGAAAAAAAAGTTTCACAATTTTGGGTACTTCGTACTCAACTATGGGAGAGCATTGAGCCATCCCGCCAAAAATCACGTTATCTACGTTGCCACTATGCTTACTCAGACTTCTCAAGAGTTGAACTGGCATTACTATATTTAGGAATGTGAAGGCACCTCACGTTGACCTGCTGTTGAACGGCTGAGATATACGTCTAAATTTTGTTTGAAATAAGATTTTTTCGATAACAGGAGTGATGGCAAGATTAACATTTTGCCACTCAAGATCGAACTTCTGATATATCATGCGCTGTTTACTTCACATCTATTGTATTCCAGCCTTGTATGGGCCACGGCAAACTAAGCAAAACATAAAGTAGTCACTCTAAAAAAGTATTCTGCCAGATTGGAAATAATAAACCGTTTCGAACGACGCGTGGAGCTTTCCAAGAATTTATTTATACGAGTTGACAACATTTATACATATCGCTTATTACACACACTTTATTTCTCGAATAGAGAGCTCTCCAACTTCACTAAATCACTGCCTAGAGAGTCGTCTCGTTGCGATTCCCACAAGAAATAGAAATACTACGTTCGTATACCGCGTTTCCGCACTACATACTTATGCCAATCCTTGGCCTACGCCGTTCCCACAATACCTAAAACGCACAAATGAACACTGACATACAACAAGAAGCAACATCACTGACATTTATGATTGATTGATATGTCGGATTTAACGTCCCAAAACCACAATATGACTATATGAGACGCCGTAGTGGAGGGCTCCGGAAAATTCGACCACCTGGGGTTCTTTAACGTGAGCCCAAATCTGAGCACACGGGCCTGCAACATTTCCGCCTCCATCGGAAATACAGGCACTGCAGCTAAGATTTGATCCCGCGACCTGCGGGTCAGCAGCCGAGTACCTTAGCCACTAGACCACCGCGACGGGGCTCACTGACATTTCTGCTCTCTGGCTTTATAGTAACATGCGCAACAAGCTTTTCTCCAAGTTAATGTTAGTTCTTCTTAAGGGCGAAGCTCCTTATAGGGGCACCCATTCGTCCCTCGTAGCCATTGTAGTATGTAACAAGTGTAACATTTTGATCTCCAAGGTGGTGCCGGTGAGAGATTTCTTCTGTGCGTTGTTGAACAATAAAACATAATGCTCAGAGTACATGCCAATGGCTGCCAAAATGGCATAAGAGACAGGAGTATTCAGCTTTTAGATAACGCGCACGCTGCAATCCCCATTAGCAGCCAATGGCATGTACATTGAGCACTATCTGACAAGTAAGAGCTGCTATGTTATACTCGCTTGGGGTCACTTCCTTAGTTTTAAAAAGGTTAAGCGAGCGTTAAGTCGTTGTGTCATGAATACAATGAACTAGTATATACCATGTACTCGACGTGGTTAAAGGTGGGAAGTAGATACGAAGTGCAAGCCGTAAGAAAGTAAAAGCCGAATTGTCTTGTATCTCGTTTCCCATTAGCAGCCATTGGCATGTACATTGAGCACTATCTGACAAGTAAGGGTTGCTACGTTATACTCGCTTGGTGTAACCTCCTTATTTTTAGAAAGGTTTAGCGAGCGTAGAGCCCCAGTGACATGAATACAATGAACTAGTATATACCATGAATGAACTCGAGGTGGCTAAAGGTGGGAAGTAGATACGAAGCACAAGCCGTAAGAAAGTAAAAGCCGAATTCTCCTGTCTCTCATTTCCCATTAGCAGCCATTGGCACGTACATTGAGCACTATCTGACAGGAAAAAGTTCCTACGTTATACTCGCTGGGCGTAACCTCCTTGGTTTTAGAAAGGTTTAGCGAGCATTGGGCCGCAGTGCCATGAATACAGTGAACTAGTATATACTATGAACTCGAGGTGATTAAAGGTGGGAAGTAGACCCGAAGCGCAAGCCATAAGAAAGTGTGCGTGTGCCCCCTCTCGTTTAGTCCTTGTAATATCCGCTGCATGGCGGTGCTTCTATATGGGGAATATATGATAAAAAGATGCGAGATGGTGGTACTTGGAGTGTTGAAAAGATGGACGAACGGACACACAGGCAGATGCATGAGTGGAGCCATGAACGGACTCAGGGGTGGATGCATGGACGAACGTAGGGACAGACGCACGAACAGACGCACGCAAGGACGGGCGGATGGACGCATGGACGGTCACACAGACGGACGCATGGACGGACGGAAGCAAGAACGAATGGACGGACGAATGCTTCGCCCCACTCTCCATCATTCACTCCGTGGATATGCTGCCAATTTTTTTCATTGTTTAGTCCAGCGTATATGAATTGTGTCGTGTTACATCTTGTTATGTTGCGTTGTATTAGCGATATCAATGTGTGTTTACGTAATTGCATATGGGGGTGCTTCTCTAAGCTTTAAGTGTGAATGTATCGATGGTCTATGCACGGTGCATATGCCCTTCCGAAAGCCGTTCTTTTGACATTTATAATATTAGTAGTAAAATATACAGTTGGACAATCCCTTTAGAATCAGTATGTACAGTTCATGCTTTATATTGTACTTGCATATTACGCCGTACTTGCAATCGTTTCCGCACTACTCTCATGTGTATGTGCAGATCACCTGAGCCTTTGTCAAGCCATTCTCGTGGCTTTTAGCCTTGGTAACATTGCGAATTTGTGTGGTGAAATGAAAAAAAAAGTCGCAGCTTTGCCGCAAACGTGCAGCAATGAACGCGATAGGAACGAATTGGAAGGTCACGCCCACAATGGCAAGCAGATCGAGACGTTGCCCGCGTTTCTCACGCACAGATAACGTACAAAACGTATTCGCAGGTACAGATGAACGCGAATAAGCGTCTAAGTTGTTACGTAGCTGTGTATTAGAAGCACACTTTTTTCGCAAACAGAGACTGTGCAACAATTGCAGTGACCTTTGCGCGCCCGGTAAATACAAGAAAATCGTTCCGGTGAAAGCCAAAGACCAAGACAAGACGCACGATTCTCCCAACCGCGACCTAAAGGCACACGCATGCGCGTCTACCATGCCCCTCTCCAATGGGCAAAGTACGCGTGGGAAATGAAAGCGCGAGCCGCCACGTCGTGACGATGTGGCGACGCGCGCTCATAGTGTCGTCTTGCTGGTAATGCTAAAAACATGATAGTTCCTCCCCCCTCGAGATGCTCGTCACGAGTGGTAAGTGGTAGATATAAATAGCTTGCCGTTTTCTCGCTGAAGGGCGTGCTCCTCCGTTGCTCAGTGGTTAACGGCTCGCACTAGCGCTTCCACGTTCGATTCCGGTCCCACATTCGATTCAACGCGATGAATTCTTTTAGTGAATTTTTTTCTTACTTGTGGTTTCATATATATAGATACGTGTACGGATACCGTGAGTGACGATGACGCCGACGCTAAGGCCGGCAGCCAAATCCAGCCGAGAGTATCCATATATTTGCTATCGGAATAAAAATTTGAATTTGAACATTCTGCTTATCGAATGCTGCAGCCACGGCCTATCTCTCCTCTGATTCTGCATTACGACAGCGCTTGGATTGCATAGGACCACTGAACCAATGCAGCGTTGGACTACTGCCACATCGTAATTCATCGCTGCTTCCTCCTGAGGGCCAAACCTCATAAGCGCGAAAATGCACGCGACAGCGACGAGCGACGCGATGTAGATCGTCTTCGCGCGATCAGTCGCTAGCGCAGGCAAACCTCATTCACGCGACGGCTTCGGCGAGCGAATTCCATTGTTGCTGGCATGAGGCCCTCTACTCGCACCAAGAAAACCACGTAGTGAACGGTATGCAATTTAGGAATAAAATATATTGTTGTATAATGGAACGGAAAGTGTTTATGAATGCCTTGCAACACTTTTTTTATATGCACATGCGTAAACATTGCGTTTTTTCTTGATGTGCATACGTGACTCGGGCAGGGTCACGTGCACCTATGTAGTCTTTGTCTTTTCCATTTTTTTTTGCTACTGGCTGCTTGAGCCCAGCACTTCCGGGCGATGAGCGACGGTTTCCAAATCTGGAGAACCGAGCGATCGCGCGAAAACGAGCACGCGACACGTCGCGCGAACGCCCTGTTTCGTCGCTCATAGCGTCGTTCGTCGCTGTCACGTGCATTTTCGCGTTTATGAGGTTTGCTCTTGATGGCAGTTACAACAAGCAGCCTGTTGAGCTGCTCTACAGCGTTTTACGTCGTGAAGTACTTTCGTAGAATCCCCACTCGCGACTAGGTCATGGACTCGTGAGGGAGGTAGTGCTAATTTCATTACACCTTGTGGTTAGCCAGTGCCACCCTGGTGCTAGCCCTTCAGAACCAGCACGTCTAGCCTAACTATCTTGTGACGGGCGCAATCGACGCCCAGAATTCGCTCTCGAAGATTCGAGCGGCTTGCGCTTTGCGTATTTCTTTACTTGCGTGAATATTGCAACGACGATAACGACGCGCACGTCAACTGGTCAGGTGTTTTTTTTTTTTTTTGCAGAGATAGTTGCGAAGTTTTCAAAATATGTTTTTAAGAGATATGTTTTCAACCACATTCATTAGACGGGTCATTCACGTCTTAAGTAAAGGTGAGAAAAAGTAACGGTACTCGCGAGCATGAACAATGCGGCCTTGATCGTTGCACTCGTCGCATGCGTATTTGTATGGGACGTTTCCCAACAACTGATGCTCTCTTGATCGTGGGCTTCTCGGCGATCATCCGTTGCGCATACGGCAATCTGATCTTTTATCGAGCTTTCCGAGTGACTCGTAATTTCACGTTGTCGCATTTCACTGCTGCCTGGATATGAAATCATCACTGTTGTCGTTGCCCGTGAAGTATTGCGTTGCTGTGAATGTGGTTGGCGGTCGAGTTCCTGACATGTAGGAGGAAACCAGGAACTTGCAGAATATTCTAGAAATATATATAAAAAAAGAAAAGTAATACGTCGGTCACTCACGCGCCAAGCTCTGCGTGCCGCCAATTTCCTCATAAAAAATGGTTTATGAATTTTAGTAACTGTTACACGAACCGCGGGAATAAAGTAGACGCTCAGCTAATGCGGCCGTAATATTTTCACTGCATCCCATAACCTGGAAAGAAGGAGATCTAAAGTTGAACTTGTCCACAAAATTGTTATAAAATACAAATTTCCAGAAGACTAGATCTAGCTAACAGTATATGACAACGCTACTGAGAAAGCGTCGTAATACGCACACATCAAGCACAACACCTTGTTCGGGCCCAGGCATGTTTTGCAAGTACTATTATCGAGCACTAAAGTGTTTATATAATGCTTCACTAAAAATACGTTTTAAGTGAGGAAAAAAATGCGAGCACTCACTTCCAGAGTAGCTTATTGTACTATACCAAGAAATTTACTTTACTATACCGTATGCATGAACGGGAAGTACATTTCTGCACACAAATAATAAAAATTAACTATAGTGACGGATTGTATCGTGGTTCAATTTTTACTCCAAGTGCATACTTTTCTGGCAACTGCTCATAGCTCTCCCATATATAGTTGAGTACGAAGTACTCGAAATCGTTCAACTTTTTTTCTAAACAGGGCCTTTAACTAGCTGTTAAGCCCACGGGACGGCTTGTTGCTCTCGCACAGTAGAGTACTAAGCACTCTAAATCGTTAACCACTTTTCCTAAAAAAAAACGGCAGATCCCACGTACAGCGGGAATCGATGATATGCGAAGCACGAATGAGAAATGTTGATATTTCACCTTGAAATCAGCACAACGTTACGACGGGGAGGTAAATGAGG
Source organism: Rhipicephalus microplus (assembly GCF_043290135.1). Lineage (NCBI taxonomy): Eukaryota > Metazoa > Arthropoda > Arachnida > Ixodida > Ixodidae > Rhipicephalus > Rhipicephalus microplus. Next base: position 105,584,097 of record NC_134708.1, on the reverse strand, counting down.
CCGTACATGACTTCCGTATCATGATTAGCATGTCTAGATGTGTCGTTTACCTTCGTCATCTAAATGGCCGCGAGCACGCTATGAGCGCAGTACGTTGTCATATTCTTACATGACACGCGTGTCAGAATTATCATGTTTGCACCAGTCATATATGTCGTCATCCATTGACGTCACGTAACGCCAAACTTGGTATATGCGGAGCTAGCAAAACGGCTGCACGCGCATCATGAAAGGGCCAATATACTTCAATGTAGCGTGGACGCGCGCGCACGCTATGCACAGCAACGCTACGTTAGGAAAACGCGAGCACTCTATTGTCTGACGCCAGGCCCGACCAGCGTCCGGCGACGCGGCCCGATGGCAAACGGAGCGAATTGCGACATGCTGCATTTTGCGCCGATGGGTTACGCAGGCAACGCTGCGTCTACCCTCTTTTCGTGACAGAGGAACGCCAGACGCGCTGAAACGCGCATGCGCCAAAGCAACGCAGCGCGGCGCGCGCCTGCGAGTATGACGTGACGAAATGAACGCCGGCGAACACGTGCACCGCGTCACGTCGAAATGTATTGGCGCCATGACTGTGGCGTGTAGTCATGTTTTCACATGAAACGCAACTCATGATTATCATGTTTTCACCAGTCGCATACTTTCGTCATCCATTGGCGTCAAATATTGATACGCAACAGCCGGCACAGCCTGTCTGGAAGAAAGAGAAAGACGACGTTGGTGGCTGGTTGTTTATGAACTGTCACCATTTTGTTCGCCGAGCACAGTGCATCGTATTTAATTTAATAAATAAGTTACCCGTAACATTATTGGTGGAGGTGGACGACTCCCGTACCTCGATGGAGACGCGCAGCGGTCGCAAAACCGGGGACTCTTCGGCTACTTCAACTGCCAGTGCCTCATCCCCACCGGTCTCTGGATCTTAGTCGACAACCTACGTCACCCTGCCACCCCTGCGGGATCCTGGAACTTTCTCCGCTGACGGCACCATCGACGTTGACTCCTGGCTGCACCGGTACGAGCGAGTCAGTGCTACCCACCGCTGGGATCCCACGCTCATGCTCGCCACTGTTGTGTTCTACCTCGACGGCACGCCGCGGACATGGTTCGAAACCAACGAAGCCGAAATCACAAGCTGGGATCTTTTGAAATCGAAGATCCGTGATCTTTTCGGCGATTCATCTGGTCGTCAGCTCGCTGCCAAGAAGACTCTCGCCACTCGCGCTCAGACGTCTACTGAATCGTACGTCTCATACATTCTTGACGTCTTGGCGCTTTGTAGCAAGGTCGACCAGCGCATGTCAGAAGAAGAAAAAGTTAACCATGTCCTCAAAGGGATTGCTGACGATACCTTCAACCTGCTGGTTTTTAATAATGTCACGAGAATCGACACGATCCTGACAGAATGCCGCCGTCTAGAACAGGCTAATGCCCGCCGCGTCACCCACGGCATCACGCGCCTGCCGAACACAGCTGCTACTTCCTCTTGTGATGACGCCGTCCGCCCAGTTCCCCGATGTGACAACCTCACCCGCATCATTCGTCGTGAGGTCGAGGCAGCCCAACCAGTAGCTACTCCATTTGCAACGCGTGATCCTTCACCGACCACTATCTCACTGATACAAGCCGTAGTTCGTCAAGAATTATCGAACGTCGGCCTACACCCCATTCAACCAGTCTACTCTGCCGAGCCTTTTTATTGTCGTCCATCCGCTCCTCGATTTGGGTCCAACTACTCTCGACAGCGCAATTTGTCCGAATGGCGTACACTGGACGACAAGCCCATATGCTTCAACTGCCGACGTGTCGGTCATATTGCTCGCCACTGCCGCAATCACTGGGCTCCGCCGGCACGCTATGGGCCTCCTACCCAAGCCACTTCTGACCACCAGTCGTCCTCAAAATTTGATTTTGGTTCCCCTATGCCGACCACATCCTCTGATTCTGCCGCACCTCTGACGAGACCTCGCTACGCCCGCTCACCATCCCCTGCTCGCCGTCAATCTTGTTCGCCCCCACAACGCCGTCCTGCCTCTCCGACCTATTCGCAGCGCCCCCGACCGGAAAACTAGGCAGTGCAGCTTCTGGAGGTCAAGCTGCATTGACGACGATCTCTGCAAGAAATCTTCGTGTAACATTACCGACCACCCGGAATCTGTTGAACGTTACTTTAGACAATGTACCTGTGCGCGCGTTGATCGATACTGGCGCGCATGTGTCCATAATGACTGCTGCTCTTCGTCGCCGCCTAAAGAAAGTTGTCACACCTGCCTTGAACCGAGCCGTTCGAGTCGCCGACGGGGGAACTGCCGCGATTATTGGCATGTGCTCTGCCCGTGTGACTATCGCCGATAGAAGCACTGCTGTTCTTTTCACCGTTATATAAAATTGTCCTCATGAAGTAATTCTAGGCATGGATTTTCTGATCGCTCACTCGGCCCGTATAGATTGTTCAGCCGGCTGTCTTGACCTTGAAATGCCTCTACTTTCTGATCTGACCAACCCACCCCAAAGTCGCCTTTGCTGCATTGATTTCGCACGCCTTCCGCCTAACTGTGTCACACATATCGACCTCTTCTCTACACCACCTGTACCTGACGGCGATTACATGGTGGCACCAATTCATGCCGTGATGCTTACGCATGGCGTCGCTGTTCCGCACACCATTTTGACAATCGTGGAAAACCGCACATGCCTTCCTATCGTCTATTTTGCCCTCACTGCCCAAATTCTTCCACAAGGTATCTCCCTGGCCGAAATTACTGCTCTACAAGACCATACGGTTGAACCCTTCAGAGTGGATGATTGCTGCACCTCAGACAATGAACCAACTCTAACACGTTCATCGGGCGTCGACGTTGACCACATGGTGCCACCAGACCTCGCTCCTGATCAAGCGGAAGCCCTTCGTCACGTCCTGGAGTCCTATAGTGACATTTTAGACTTCGCGAGCACGGCTTTAAGCCGAACGAGTGTTGTTACTCATCGCATCAATACCGGTGACGCGAGTCCCATTCACCGACGTCCATACCGTGTTTCTGCGTCCGAGCGCACAGTCATACAACAGGAAGTCGAAAAGATGCTTGCAAAAGATATAATCGAACCCTCTTGCAGCCCCTGGGCTTTTCCTGTCGTCCTGATCAGAAAGAAGGATGGAACATGGCGCTTTTGTGTAGACTATAGGCATCTCAACAAAATTACGAAGAAGGATGTTTATCCGTTGCCTAGAATCGACAATGCCTTAGACTGCCTTTACGGTGCTACGTATTTTTCCACTATCGACCTTCGATCTGGCTATTGGCAGATCGCTGTGGATGAGATGGACCGTGAGAAGACCGCATTCGTCACTCCTGACGGGCTTTATCACTTCAAAGTTATGCCCTTTGGTCTCTGTAATGCGCCGGTCACATTCGAAAGAATGATGGACTCGTTGCTCCAAGGGTTTAAATGGTCAACCTGCTTATGTTATTTAGACGACGTTATCGTTTTCTCGCCCACATTCGACTCCCATCTCAAGCATTTATCGGCGATTCTTGAAGTCTTTTGTCGAGCCGGACTTCAACTGAACTCGTCGAAATGCCACTTTGCTCGTCGTCAAATAACCGTACTTGGCCACATCGTCGATGCCGCAGGAGTCCGCCCGGATCCCGAGAAAATTCGCGCCGTCACGGACTTTCCTGTTCCGAAGTCAACAAAGGACGTTCGCAGTTTTGTGGGCTTGTGCTCCTACTTTCGACGGTTTGTTAAGGACCTCGCCATCATGCACGCCCACTCACAAACCTCCTGAAGAAGGACACCCCGTTTTTCTGGGGCGCTGATCAAGCCTCATCTTTTTCCCAGCTCACGACGCTCCTTACAACACCGCCGATTTTAGCCCATTTCGATCCATCAGCTCCAACCGAGATTCGCACTGACGCTAGTGGGCATGGCATCGGAGCAATGCTAATGCAACATCAACGCGGACATGACCGTGTTATAGCATATGAAAGCCGCCTGCTATCTACAGCCGAGCGCAACTATTCAATATCGGAACGTGAGTGTCTCGCTCTCGTGTGGGCAGTCGCCAAGTTTCACCCATACTTATACGGGCGTCCATTCCGGGTAGTCACCGACCATCACGCGCTCTGCTGGCTGGCCTCACTCAAGGATCCCACAGGACGCCTCGCTCGTTGGTCCCTACGATTACAAGAATACACGTTCACCGTAACGTACAAAACAGGGCGGTCACACCAAGATGCTAATTGCTTATCACGCTACCCCGTGGAAGAGGCTGCCCATACTGACACCTTTCCAGACCTTCTGTCTGTTACTACTCAACCTTGGGCACGCACAACGCCTGGATGCTTCCCTGCGAACCATCATTGGCAAACTTGAGTCAAGGCCTCGCGACGCATCTCTACAAATGTTCCTGGTAAAAGACGGCATCCTGTATCGCTGTAACCTCGATCCATATGGCCATGACTTGCTCCCTGTCATACCAGCACATCTTCGTGCGACTGTTCTCAACCAACTTCATGACGCTCCTTTGGTGGGCCGCTTGGGCGTCTCTCGCACATACGACCGTGTACGTCGTCGTTTCTTTTGGCCTGGTCTCGCCCGCTCAGTTCGACGCTACGTCGCGGCTTGTGAACCCTGCCAGCGCCGCAAAAAGCCATCTTCCCTACCAGCTGGATTCCTTCAGCCGATCGCCATTCCCATTGAACCTTTTTTTCGAGTTGGCCTCGACCTGCTTGGCCCATTCCCGATCTCCAGCTCAGGCAACAAATGGATCGCTGTCGCCACTGACTATGCGACACGGTACGCTATCACACGAGCACTTCCGACGAGTTGCGCTACCGATGTGGCGGACTTTCTGGTATACGATATTTTCTTATATGATAACTTCTCACTGACCGGGGCCTCACCTTCCTATCAGCTGTTGTTGATGAAATCCTACGCTCTTGCTCTGCCAAGCACAAGTTTGCCACTTCGTACCATCCGCAAACGAACGGTCTTACGGAGCGCCTCAACCACACCATAACCGACATGCTTTCTAGATACGTAGCGGCCGACGACCAGGACTGGGACGTTCATTTGCCATTTGTGACGTTCGCATATAATTCGTCACGTCATGACACTGCCGGCTATTCACCATTTTATTTTCTATACGGCCGAGAACCCGCCCTACCATTTGACACCTTGCTGCCATCGGTCACGGAGTATGCCGGCGAAGCCATCGCGCGAGCCGACCACGCATGCCAACTCGCCCGCAGCCGCCTGCAGGCTTCACAGGAGCACCAAAGACAGCTCTACGATTCCCATCATCGAAACGTGCACTTTTTACCGGGTTCCCTTGTCCTCCTCTGGTCTCCCACTCGGCGTGTAGGGCTTTCTGAAAAACTGCTGTCATGCTACACTGGACCATATACCACGTCGTTCGCCAGGTGACTGACGTTACATACGAGATCGTTCCGGCTGATTCAACGTCATCATCGTCACCTTCGAGGGACATCGTGCACATAGCTCGACTCAAGCTTTATCACCCTCCTTCTACCGCATCCGAGTTGCTCAAGCACCGAGACGGTGCTTCTACCGCCGGGGGGTCATGATACGCAGCAGCCGGCACAGCCTGTCTGGAAGAAAGAGAAAGACGACGTTGGTGGCTGGTTGTTTATGAACTGTCGCCATCTTGTTCGCCGAGCACAGTGCATCGTATTTAATTTATTAAATAACTTACCCGTAACATTATTACCGAATTTGGCATATGTGAAGCTAGCGAAACGGCCACGAGCGCATCATCAGTGTGGCACGTAGTTATGTTGTTACATGACTCGAATGTCGTGATTATCATGTTTGGATGTGTCTTTTACCTCTGTCGTCCGTTTGCATCGTGTAATACTGAGTTTAGTACTGGTGAAGCCAGCGAATTGGCCGCGAGCACATCATGACCGTAGCATGTAGTCATGTTGCTACATGACATGCATCTCATGTTTATCATGTTTTCACCAGTGTCATACATTCGTCATCCATTCACGTACCGTAATACAAAGTTTGGTATAGTGAAACTAGCGATACATATGCCAGCGCATCATGAGCGTGGCATGTAGTCATGCTGTTAGATGACACGCATCTCATGATTATTATGTTGGCACCAGTCACATACCTTCGTCATCCATTCACGTATTGTAAAACCAAATTTGGTATATGTGACGCTAGCGAAACGGCCATGAGCCTATCATGAGCGTGGCATGTAGTCATGTTGTTACATGACACGCATGCAATGATTTTCATGTTAGGGTCTGTCGCTTGTGTTCGCCATGCAGTCATGCCATACCATACTAGTTTTGCAACATGCCATGTAAACGAAATCACCGTAAGCACTACAGGACCGTGAAATGTAAATCATGACATTCATGACATACAAGTCATGATTTTCGTAATATGACTTGTCAAATATGTTATTCATACAGTCGTGTTATGCCATATCAATTTTGGTGTTGATACCATTATCAAAACGGCCAGGAAGACTAAAAGTCGTAGGCGGCTAGATAGATAGACAGATACTCTCAAATTTACCGAAGTTCGCTAAGAAATTCTTCGCATTTAACACACAAGCAAAACCTTCCTTCCGAAATTTTCACAGTGTTGAAGGTGCACGAATGACACAGAGAAACCTGTCCAGGTCTCGTTTTGCGCTGTTAACGTTGAAAAGTGTCTACTAGTCTTAAAGGAGGAGCAAAAACGACTATGGGTACGCCATCTAACAGTTCGTCAGACTCTTTCCTGCTGAGCCACGAAAAGGCTCTAGTGACCACTCCTATATAGTATAATTTTCTATGGTTGGATAGTCTCGTTTTCACGGACACTTTTCAACGTTAACAGCGCAAAACGAGACCGTCCAACCATAGAGAAATATACTGTATAAGAGTGGTCACTATAGCCTTTTCGTGGCTCAGCAAGAAAGAGTCTGACGAACTGTTAGATGGCCTACCCATACTCGCTTTTACTCCTCTTTTAAGACTAGTAGTAGCCTCCTCCGCAAGACAAAACATACCCAAGTTAGGCATAAATTTTTTGCAAAGAAGAAATTTTATTACTTTGCGCAATTTTTCATATCTGCTGTGCATCATGTCCCGCTGAGGACATTTAATGCTTTACCACAGAAAACAGTAAAGTATGACTAGAAAGTGTTGTTTTCCAGCATTTGTTTCGCTTAAAAAGGCACATTCGTGTGGTTGAAATGTGCTGTACATGCGTTTCTTTTATGGAAGAATGGGTGTGTAGCCTCGTGGTAGAAATACTCGCTTTCAAAGCATGAAGGTACGGGTTCAAATCACAGCGTCGGAAAAAGAAAAAAAATTGTTATTTTATTTATGCTAAGGACATTATCGGGTCTGACCAGCCACTTGTGGCGCCGAAAGCAGCGCAGTGGCTGGGCCGCAGGGCCCTATGGGAGTGTCGCTCTTTATGTAAGCATGTTTTTGATTGATTGATATGTGGGATTTCACGTCCCAAAACCAGCATATGATTATGAGAGACGCCGTAGTGGAGAGCTCCGGAAATTCAGACCACCTGGGGTTCTTTAACGTGCACCCAAATCTGAGCACACGGGCCTACAACATTTCCGCCTCCATCGGAAATGCAGCCGCCGCAGCCGGGATTCAATGTAACCATGTTTTTCTATGGTCCAACTGCTATTTATAGGTTGACCAAAATGACTTGCTTAGTCAATTTATGTTTGCAACTCAGCTGGTCATGTGTGTGCTAGAACCTATCTACTGTTCTAGATGACAGAAACAAAACATGTTGATCAAATAGACGGGACGGCTTTGCGCCCTCCCATAGTAGAGTACCTCGTACTCTAAATCGTTAACAACTTTTTCTAAACACAGCTCTACAGTTCTCCACAGTAATCAGGACATTACATACTATCTAACCCAAGGCACATGCTCTTTCGTATACGGTACCAGCAAGGTAAATGATTCATTCTTCTTTATTGCACTTACCACTCGATTCTTGGAAGGAAAGCGTAAATGGAATTCCAGCATGTAGGCTACGCAGTACCCTGAGAATGCATCTCATCGATCGTGTGTCCGAATGAAGCAACAAAGGAGGCCTTCTCAGACAGCCTACACGAACCTCAAAAGTTGAGCCAATCCAACATCTCTGGCAAAACTTCTTCTCTGGGGATCATATACACACTTACCCGTACCGCAATGAAGAGCTCAGCGACAAACCTCGTTCATCCCGCCTTTATGATAAAGGTCAACTTAGGCCGAGCTGCTTAGCTATGCGGCTGCAGATGAGCTTGGAATAAGTCTGGGTATTCGCAGTCAGCATACAGAGAACGGCGAGGAACAACAATTTGCCGACACAGTGGTATGAAAAGCTATTTCCCGGCATAACATTGTACCGATGAAGTAGACAAGGTATATCAACGTTTCCAGCGCAAACTTGGAAAAAGGTGAAGAATCTTAGCATAGCAACGAAAGACGTACAAAAAATATTCGTCGCAGTCTTCAATGTCAGTTTTTTTGTAAAGTTTGATAAGTGCGGCAAGTTGGGCAGGTTAGTGAAAATGCATGACATATAATGGGCAGCGCATAAATTTTAATTAAATTGCCATCATTGTAGTTGCAATCCACAGTTCAAGCTAAGCTCTGTTTTATTACGCCACAAGTTGAACCTGACTAGTAATAGAGCTGAGGCCCGCTTAATCTGGAAAGAACTCCCCATGGAGGTTTTCACACGCCTCATTCACACGCCTCATTTCACACGCCGCATTTTTAACTTCAGCAGTATGGTGGGATTCTGCGTATATACTGTACTTACCTAATGTCACACGTGAAACCGCCAAGCTTGATTGAAGTGAAATTAGTATTTTGTTTTTCTAAATGAATCTATTTTTACTGTCTTAAATTTTATTTCACTTGTATTTGCTTCGTTGGCCGTTATTGCGGTCGACGCTTTTCTTGATACTAAAATGAATTTTAGGGGCGAAGCTCCTTATGGCGTGGCTTTGCATCCCTTGTAGTACGTAACCAGCAGTGGCACATACCCGAAATAGCGGTCCTTACGATTTTGACCTCCAAGGTGGTTCCGGTGAGAGATTTCTTCTGTGCGTTGTTGAACAATAAAAGGTAGTGCTCAATGCACATGTTAATAGCTGCTAAGGGCGAATCAGAGACACGAGCTTTCGGCCTTTAGGTAACGCGCACGCTGCGATCCCCATAACAGCTATTGGCATGTACATTGAGCACGATCTGACAAGAAAGGGTTGCTACGTTATACTCGCTGGGTGTAACCTCCTTGGTTTTAGAAAGGTTTAGTGAGCGTTGGGCCGCATAGCCATGAATACAGTGAACTGGTATATACCATGAACTCGAGGTGGTTAAAGATGGGAAGTAGACCCGAAATGCAAGCTGTAAGAAAGTGTGCGTGTGCCACCTCTCGTTTAGTCCTTGGAATATCCGCTGGGTGGCGGTGCTTCTATATGGGGGACATATGATGAAAAGATGCGAGATGGTGGTACTTGCAGTATTAAATAGATGGACGAACAGACACACAGGCAGATGCATGGATGGAGGCATGAACGGACGCAGGGGTGGATGCATGGACGAACGTAGGGACGGACGCACGAACAGACGCACGCACGGACGGGTGGATGGACGCATGGACGGTTACACTGACGTACGCAGGAACGGACGCAAACAAGAACGAATGGACGGACGAATGCTTCGCCCCACTCCCCATCATTCACTCCGTGGATATGCTGCCATTTTTTGTATTACTCTTGCAATATCAGCATGATGCCTACGATCATTGATTAGTTATAGTATATTTTTTTTTGTGTTCCGATGGAAACGTGGTGTGATGTTACAGCTTGTGCTGCTTTCATCTTTTACATCCGTGTCTTTATACGCTAATCACACTATTCAAACTCTTCCGTAGTTTGGGCAAGCAACTTTGTTCAAGTTCCACAAACTTGCCCACTGACAAGTTTGATTTAGATAAGAAAATGGGTAGGCAGAACAAACAGAATTAAACTGCAAACATTAACGCGCGAACTTCCTTTGGTTACTTTTACGTGATTTGACTTCTCCCCGCAACCTGCCCTCTTCCTTCCCCCCCCCCCCCCTAAAAAAAGTTCTGCGACGATTATACATATGTGTTGCCTAACGCGAATTCATAGCACTGCTGTGTTTTGTTTTTGTTTTTGCGATCATTTCAACATATGTGCTTTAAACTTCGTAGTTAACCCGAATCAAACAGTTGGATTTTATTGTGTATTATACATGTAAACGCTGCTTATTATTATGCAGGTAGGACCCAAGAACCTATTTAATGGCTGTTGCAGGGGCCCGTTTTACAGTAAAATCTGTTTTAAGATCACAACAAGCGTCGCGTGCCCCGTAGTTCTCCGCCGCCGTCGGTGTCCGTAACCATTATCGTGCGAAATAAATAAACAAAATAAAGAAAACACCAAGGACCCATTTGGAATCGGACTTGGGTCACCTTGGTGCCAGCCCAGTTTTCCAGCGCATAGCCATGCCGGAGCTTTTTTTTAATGCGTGGAAATATTGCTATTCAATATTGTCATATATTTATGGAATTCATACCTTCAAAAGTATGCTCACATGCAGACATGTGCAAAACACAATTTGACGCAGTCCGACAAATCTTCGGAAATCCGGTAAACAGACTCAAGAGGGGAGAAGTCCAAGCCATTTCGGAACAGGGCGGAAACGTCTCAACAACACTGCGCACATTAGCTGCCTCTTCTCGAAAAGCGGACCTTACCGTGCGAGGTGGCTCAACTTGTTTGTCAATCATGTGGCTCCTCCTTAATGAATAGATACATAATCACATAAGTAAAAGGGCGAATTATTGCAGACTCTCTTTTTTAATGGTCGGCGCTTAACACCGTGCGTGTATCATAAATGATCATTCTTTTTTGGTAGTTCTGTTAAGAATGTCCCAGAAATGACATTGCATTAAGGCGTTGAAAAAAACGATGCCCGATTGTTTCAGGCTTGTTACATAGCCTGCAATTTACAGACCAGAGGTCGTGTATATCTTTTAAGAAGCCACGTCTTTGCACCTTCTGATGCGTTGCGACGATTGGACGATAGTCCACTGTTTGTGCAGATGCTCTTCTTGTTCTTGTTTACCTGTTTACTGTTGCGCGTCACCACTGAGGGGGATTGGACAAGATGCTGCTCATCCTCGTGTTTCGTCGGCTCGCAAGGCAGTCAAAGCCATCTTGAGGTTTCCGAAAACTACGGCCCTATGTGAACGCCTTTGACGTTTGCATAGTACCGCCACTGCATAAGTGTCAGCCCATGTACGGATAGTTTAAAAGACGACAGTCTTTCTTGGGGACCTACGACGTAAAATTTTTGGTCTGTCTATCCGTCTGTCCACTCTTATCGGCATCGGGTACTTGGAACGGTCGACCCCATCCCCAGCCACCACCAATGTTACTCAAGGTTGAGCGTTCATGCTTGTGGAATTGTCAATTAAAAAAAAGCAAGTGTTGCGCACGTCTGGGGCACCATAATAACACGCATATATTCTGCATATACATCTCTTACTAGAAAACGCATATATGAATAATTTTAAGGACCATAGCGCTTATCACGCTGCGCTTACCATGCAACGCTTGCACGGAACAGGAAGTGTTTTTAACGCTTTGCTAAGGCGAGATGGTGGTGGCGCCTACCCGTCACCTTGCCTTCTACACCTCATCACCTCTGAGACGGGTGCGCATGGCCACGCGCTTTGTTTGCCAAAGGAAACTGCCAGATGGCGCTCATGTCTCACGTGTGACGTGACTTGATGCGGTCGTTCGTTTCCGCTGCACGCTCGAGGCAGTCTAACGCAGCGTCTTCGGAATACCATTCACCGATTTTCTCGCGCAGAACATCAAAAAGATGTTTTGTTCACTCTTTCCACACGCAAGACTATCGTCTTTCGACAACATTTGCAGATTACATGCAGATATAAGGCCAACTTTTTTTTTCTATCTTTCTCCGCTCTATCCTCTCTGCACCATCGCTTACTCTCATTTCCAAATGTCCCAGTGTAGGGCAGCCAAACGGGCATCTGTCTACAATTAAGCTTCTTGCCTTCTCTCCTGTTGTTCTTCCTTCCTTCGATGGCTTGACAGCTTGAAAATCCGTTGCGAAATTGCCTTAGGCAGGCTTGATTTCGGTAAAAAAGTCGCGGTAATATGAGTAAAGAAGCATATTAAAACATAAAAGCAGCAACCTAACGTCACACAATGCGAGTTTCTTCAAACCATTACAAATGCTTCAGGCAGAATTTCTCGTCATCAGCCACACCATAAAAAATACGCAAAGATTCCGGCAATTCGTAGCGGGTGTCACACTTCTCCGAAGAATGAAGAAGGATGAAATAGTGAATGCCACCGTACCACGCAAAAATTATGATGATTTATGGCATAATGAGTACACTGCAAGTGCACTTGTAGCTGCTAGCCGAAGAGTGTTTGAAAAGGCTCTGGAAGGCCACTCTTCGAGCTTTCCCTGTGTCTGTGCAACGCGTTCCACGCAGGCCTGGTGTTATTTTGTTTTTATTTACAGTAGTGGGTAAAATCAAGAGCAAATATATAGATATAAGCGGCAATAAATATAACAATATCGGGTGTTTTATGTCCCGAAATTGCGATGTGATGAAGAGGACGTGCACCGAGGACGGTTCCGAAAATTTCAACCATGTGGTGTTCTTTAGCGGGTACTGACTCCGCACAGTACTTAGAAATTGTAAATAATACATCAAATTGATACGCAGAAATACAATAAATACATATTGACACTGCGACAATATAAATACGAACAAATCAGAGAACTTATACTGTGAGCTTTTCACTTCATGGGTAGTTGTACTTCGCAACGACTTAGTATTGTGCTCGACAACGAAGGCCACATAGGTGGGGATTCCGCACATGCGTATTTCGCTCCGCAAGCAGCATGTCAGTTTACGGCTGCTTTCAGTTTTGCTCGCTCGCAGCATCAACACGTTTAGAAAATTGGATATGCGAAGAATGTGAATAGGAGGAACATGTCGGTGGTTCAATGTGCATTTTAGTGTTATATTACGAGTATAGTTTTCTTACAGAAATAAACAGCGCGCTTGCAGCCACACACTCACCATAGAACGTTCCTGACAACCAAGAATAAAATCTTGCGTTGCCCGTTATGCACTCTCCTAATACGATTGGACAACAAAGGACATCGTTTTGCTCGCATTCGTTGTCGTGTTCCCGCCCCGCTACCCACCGAGAGCCTTCTGCAACTAACGAGGTCTGGCAATGCCTCCGGAATCGGAGGCATCTTGGGTGGTATTGCGCGGCCTCCGTGATCGGACCACCATTGACCAAGCTATGATGCCATGCAATAACGTCAGCTCTCCCATAGTTGAGTACGAAGTACTCGAAATTGTTAAACATTTTTTTCTAAACACACGAGACGCCATGCCGCGTGACTTGACTTTGACGTCATATGGTGACGTCACCAGGTGATTTTTTTATCTCTATCAGTCAATGACAGCAGTAAATTTACGCGTCTGTTGAGGTACCTTAAGTTCTCGGCCTAAAAAGGAGCACCCCCAGCTATTGTAAAAATAATCTAAGCACAGCCCTGTTTTCTTGCGCAAGAGACAGAAGCGGAGAAAAGTGGCAGTGGCACTGTTTCTCGGAACAGAGTAGAACAGCTCACGTTTATTCACTTTCTGCGCAAACGGTGAGCTGCCGCGACTACCGATTTTGAAGGAACACAAGTAAACAGTTTCGCAACAGCTGAAGGCTTTGTTTTAGACGCTGTGCAGAGGCGGCGACGTTTGTATCGTTAACCACGGACAGCTGACAAGGGCGAGCAAGCCGCAGGAGAACGAGAGTGCCCCTCCTGGTATAGCCGTGCTTTGCCGAACCGCAAGGCTGAGGAAAGGTCAATCCCTGTTGCGTGTGCAATGCTTTGTCTTTTTGAGACAAAAATAAAGTATTAGACGCCAATGAGGGTCATCCTGACAAAGACTGAGGCACTATGAACAAGAGGAGCATGGCGCATGCTGTAGTATCATTGCCAGCTGACTTCACGAGATTAGCTGTACGCGAAAGAAGCTTGAAACCTTGTGTAAAAGCTGGAGTTGCTAGAGCTAACGCGCAAAGAATCGCCACAAAATAAGCCCTCACAAAATAAAGGCGGCGATACTTTCGCGAAAAAGATAAAAAGAAGCGAACGTTTGATTATTTTCTAGAAAATATTTTTGATTAAAATAAAAAAAATGTCAGCCACAGACGACGATCAGTTGAAAAATCACTTTGTTTTGTGCAGCGAAAATATGCGCAAAAATAAACGTAAGCGCTGTTAATGACCTGGGGAGAATATTTGCGCTTCAGCATTCTCTCCAGTGCAGTTTGTATTCACTGAAATGCATGTTTACCACGCATGAGGACGATGATGAAGTGTAATTATAGATTCCCCCAACAATGTCTTCAACAAGCCATTGATTAACGTTGTCGACAAACACACTACGAATGTGACGGTCACTAAACTGAAGATATATGGTAGGGAAAAGTAAAGAAGAGCACAAAACGCGGCAATAAAACTTCTTTTCCGGCACGTTGATTTACTTTACAGCGAGGGAGTAACAGCGGAGACACACACCCCTTAAGAAAGGCCACACGCACAACAGGCGCTCATTTTCCACTTATATATAATGGCAGATTGTGAAACACATTATAAATGACAGAATGAAGCATTTCCCATCCCTTTCTATTTTTTATGATTCCCATTGGAATATACAAGAACTTTCATTCAGCAATTAAAAATCACTTGCAAGTTAGTGCCTGTGTGTCTTTCTCGCCTCGCTTGCACGTGCGTGTTCGTGCTGTTACTCCATCGCTCTCAAACGCTGTACTGAAAAATTCTACTAATAACTCGGTAAAAAAGAAGACGAAATCCGCTTTTTTAAGGCGAAAGCCTCAGATGACTTATGAAACGGGAAATGTGACTGTTGGCAGCGACCAGCCCGCGATTTTGGAGACGAGTGATGCGAAAAATAATTAACGCAATATCATCCTCACATGATGTCATCATGACATCACAAACTCTAACGCGACGTCATACTACGCAACGCCCCAAGATTTCATCGCAGTGCCCTCCTTTGAACGGCGAACACAACAGGGGAGCTTACGACCTCGAGAGATGAAAAAGAAAACGGCGCTGGGCACTTGCATGTGAAGCCATGGTTTACGTTCCAAGCTCCCAGAAAAGACAAAAAAAAAAGAAAAAGAGGCATCGTTCACCTGTGAGTCGCCTTACGTGAATGCACGGGTGACCCTGTGAGTTTTCGTAAACGTAAATGGCAACTCTGGTCGCTGCAAAAGGACGGCGCCTTTCTGGGCACTCGTTACCTTGATGTTATGCGCGAGTAGTGTTCATGGGGTGAATAACCTCGGGTTGAGAGGCTTATAGGTGCTCCATCAAACGCAAAAAGTGACCACTACTGTCATCGTAGTCGTCGGCGGTGACATTAAAACGAAGAATGCAAGAAGCCATGGGCTCAAATAGGGCTTGAGTGACGCCACCAGGTGACATCATCACGACGTTACTGACCGCCAAACTTTGTGACATGAGTATGGCGTCACCTTCACTTCATGATGTCATCACATCAAGTTATCGTACAGAAAAAGGTGATTCGATCACGGAGGTAGTGCAAAGACTTGGGAGGTGCAAAAAGCTCGCATTGCATCTGATCCTGGAGGCTTTTCGAAACATCGTTCAGCTGCAGTGGGTTTTTACAGGGGTGCGTAGGACTGACTGAGAAAAAAAGGCTTCGGTCTTGTAGTCGTCGTCTTAGACGAATGCATGGAACTCTGTGAGGTATGTAACAATGCTATTGTCTATATATTGTCACGTGGTCGTGATGTCTACGAAGACAACGGTCGGTGGGTCAAAAAAGAAGCTTCATTTGGCCGAACTTGTGGCCGGTGAAAGAAAACTCAGATTACAGCCATACACACTGGCATTGGTTGCGGTGAACAGAATGTCGGCCGTCGACCAACTGACAAGCGGTGACGCGCGTCGGTATTTATACATGTACCGACGAATGTACCAGCGTTATCGCTAGCAGCCACATATGTTCCAGAATAATCTGCGATGTTCGCGTTGTGCGCGTAATCATATTTAAAAGTTCGAGGATTTTCTCGGTGGTACATAGTCAATCAGCACGGTTAGCGCAAGGCAGCACTCCCACGTGTAATGGGGCGATAACGAAACTTTACAATGAGGTGTGGCATTATGTAAAGCTGTGCATCAGTTGGCCACGCGCAATGCACCCATAATATAGACGCCGCACTTATTCAAGCCTTGCTGCAGACGTGGCACGCTTGCGACACTCGCATGCATTCTGCGAATGAATCTATGGCTGCATTTCTGGTAACGATGCTGGATTATTTATACATGTCGTCTTCTGGCAAGCGTTGTACAAGACTGGGAAAGAGGCTGCACATGCATCACAACGCATAAAGAGTGCACTTTACTTGCCTCCCGGCACAAAGGAAAAAATTCACAGGCAGACGCCTTTCTCTCTCTTTATCTCTCTTCCTTCCTTCCACGCCCCCCAGCTTTTCTTCTGAAGCGTTTTTTGTTTATTGCTTGTCGCGACATTACTTCAATTTGGGAGCATATTTGCTGCTGCATTTTCAGCAGCGACACCAAAGCCTCACACGTGAACGATGTCTCCGCCGCCGTGACAGTGCAGCGCGCAGCCACTAAAACATTCAACGAACTGGGTATCTCGAGATCCGAGATGAAAACCTGTAAGCGGAAGGCGAGATAGCGAAGAGACGGAGAGAAAAAAAAAATAAAAGGCATACTGGAGCCTTCTAACCAAAAGTGCCGTGGGCAATACAAGCACGTTCTCATGCTTTTTGGCTGTGTCCAGGATATTCTTTTTTCTTCGTCCCATCATAAGTTTTACAGCCCTCATTGTCTTCCAAATATAGAACGCCTTTTTCTGACCGCTTCGCGGCATCTGACGGATAGGGCTTCGAGCTCTACTCTTTCGAGACTGGTTCTGATGCTTTCGCTACTGCTGCTGCTTTTGCTCATGACGCTACATCGCTAGCCAGCTCACCAAAGCAATTCTGGGCACCCCGGGTGTTCTCTCATTCTAGCGCGCGCATTGGGTGGCGGATCACATTCGCGCTCTTTTACTTGTTTCGTTCGTTGCTCACATTTTTTATGGTTCGCTTTGCTGGTTGGCGGCATAGCCTTTCATCCTTGCAGGTTTTGCCAAAGAATCCATCTTTATGTACCCCTTTTCATTGGTTCGCAGTGTCCACCTCTCTCTTAACGGGTGTTAGAGACGCAGTTCACCCTCTATTGAGTCGCCGAAAACGAAAAACGGCTGTCGCCTCAGGCAGCTGCCGTAATGGCAGGACCCAAGTGGCCATGCCACCAGCTGAGCGAGAAAGCGCTGCCTATTTTGATGTTTCTTTGAGCTGTGTCTTCCACAGTCTGTGAAGCTAGGATGAAATGATCTCCTAAAAGCACTCCCTCACTATGTCGGTGAAAATGAAAACTAATACGTGTGAAATGAGAGCAGGCGCCAATGCGCCGACTCTATTGCCGGCAAAAGCGGCAGCATTTCGGCCTAGGTGAAACGCAAGAGCCACTTAGATTTCTGTGCAAGTTATTAAAAGACGGTTGGTAGATATACTACTTAAATCACTCTCTATGGCGTCACTCGAAATCACAGTGCTGTTTTGTCAGGTAAACTGCCACCTTGAGTTTTTATTTATTTATTTGTTTATTTGTTTGTTTGTGAACAGCAAAGCAGTTCACACTAGCAGTAAGTTTTATTTCAGCAAAATCATGAACTGGCACGCCATCTGTACATCACCATGCTCATAATCATCTTCTTCTGCACCGCTCCTACAACACGAGCGCCGCTTCATGGCCTCCGAGATGGCGCACGTGATGGGTGTGAGAAGGGGTACAAAGAGCGAGAAAGATAAAACATGAAAGAAAAAGCAAGAAAGAGCTAGCACTTAGGAGAATGACAGAAATTCTTGTCGAAAAAGAAGTCTTCATGACGCACAATTTGACCCCGCGCACCATTAACCCGAAGACGAACGACCTGATCATGCTGCTCTCTGTGAACGCAAGCAGAGCATAGCATGTGTACTATAGAACAACAAATGTTAACCTGGTGGGAAAGAGAAGTGAATGTTAGGAAGAGAGATGTATTAGCGATGGGAATAGGGATAAGAAGGGCAGAGAGTAAAGCAAAACACATAAAAGTGAGAAAGAGAAAGAATCATTAAAACGAGAGAAAGAAGTACACTGAGAGATGAAGCTATAAGTAAAGAGAAAGAAGAAGCCCGCGATAAATAAAGACAGAGAGAGAAATCGAAAGAAATGAAACAGCAAGAACGCTAGAAAGAGGAAGAAAGGGAAAGGAATAAAGAGAGAAATAAATAGAAACAAATAGCAAAAAAAGATTGAAAAAAAGTGACAGCATATTCACGGAGTGAATGATAATGAGTGGGGCGAAGCGTCCATCAGTCAGTCCGCGCTTCCATTCCATCTGCCCGTTCGTTCGTTCTTGCTTAAATCCGTCCATGCGTCCATCCGTTCGTGTATTCATCCGTGGGTCCGTTCGTCAGTGCGTGTGTCCATTCAGTCCGTTCATCCGTGCGTCTATCCCTGTGTTCGTCCACGCATCCGTACGTACGTGCGTCTATCCATCCGTGCATCCGTCTATGCGTACATCTGTGCGTCCTTCCGTCCATTCGTGTGTTTGTTCGTGCGCCCGTAAATCTGTCCGTGCATCCGTCCGTCCTTTCTCCTGTGCGTCATACAGACAGACAGCCGACGAATGCACGCGGCCAGCAGATCATTCACGGTTTGCCAATAAAGCCCTTCAAAGCCTCGCGCCACTCATCATCAGTCACCCCGGGATATGCTGGGAGGTGGTTACTACATGCATGCAGGCATACGACCAATGACGTATGACGATGACGACCAACCCACATCTTAAGGAGCTTCGCTCCTAAAACAGAAAAAAAGGAGGGAAAAGATAAAGAGAGATAATGAAAACGAAGATTTGTAAAACTCAGCAAGACAGCATAAGCGATCACCTGAGTGCCCTTCAGCTCACCTGTATTTTAAGTATTGCTTCTGCAGTGCAAGCAACTTTACTTATTTTTTATTTAGGCATTTATTTATTTACGCCGTTATTACGTTATAGTACCCCATATACGTCCAAAGGTGTACTACATAAGGCATGAGGCACAAGAAGCAAAACTATGACTTCTGAGTCTGCCATATATTACTACAAAAAGCAAATTTAAGCTAAATACGCAAATGAAACCAAATATAAATTATATTGAGCAAAGAAAATAAAACAATTTTTTGTCACATGTTACAGAAGTTTTGTATTGCATACAATCGAATGAGTAATATTTATTCATTTAGTGCCTGTGCCACAGGCACTAAATGAATAAACTCACTCATGACTCACTTAAACAGACTCACTTATGAATAGCTTAAACACTTAAACAGACTCACTTATAAACATACTCACTTATGAATCGACACACTTATGCTGAGACGGAGGCGTGAGTATCGGTGTGAATGAGTCCGGTAGACGAAAACATTCATTAGTGTGGATCCGAGTGAGTCCGCTTGAGGAAATGTTTCGTCAAAGAACCTGAGTGAGTTCGGTCAGAGATAAATTTCGTGGGTGTTGGTCCTAGTCAATGCGCTTTAACGAAGTTTCGATGGGGCTTATTTGACATGAGTTTTAGAGATAAATATTTTTAATGAATCTGAGTGAGCTCCATTTATTTTGCTGACCTGTGAGCTTCGGCGTGTATGGTAGCGCCTATGTAGAGAACTAGGGATGTCATATTCTGTGTTATGATTTACTTAAAATGCTAGACTGTTAAGCTGAGGAACGGATATGGGACATTGCGATTAGTTAGTTATCTGTACTGCGATTATTCTCACTTAAATTGAAAAAAAAATGGTGGACCCCACGTACAGTGGGAATCGATGATATGCGAAACACGAGTGAGGAAGTTTAATATGTCATTTTTAAATCACCAGAAAGTTACCAGGCAGACGTTAAATTTGCCGTGTCATGATTATCATGTTTTAGCGTGTCTTTACCTTTGTTTTGTATTCACATCACGTCATGCTAAATTTGGTATATGAGGAGCTAGCGAAACAGCCGTGAGCACGCTATGAGATGTAGTCATATTTTCCACGACTCTCATGTCATGATTATCATTATTGGACGTGTCATTTAGATTCCTAGTCTACCCATATCACGTGATACCAAATTCGGTTTATGTGGAGCTAGTAAAACGGTCTTGAGGGTAGAATGTAATTATGTTTTTCATGACATGCATATCATAACAATAGTGTATAGACGTATCATTTACTTTCACCGTTAATTCACGTCACGTATTACCTAATGGGTATATGTGGAGCTAGCGAAACGGCCGCGAGCACACTATGAGCGTAGAATGTAGTCATTTTTTACATGACACGCATATCATAACTACCATGCCTGTCCGTGTCGTTTACCTTCGTCGTATATTCAAGTCACTTGATAACAAACTTCGTATATGCGGAGCTAGCGAAACATCCGCGAGCGTGCTATAAGCGTAGCATGTAGTCATGGTTTACATGACATGCATGTCATGATTATCAAGTTTGGAGGTGTAATCTACCTTCGTTGTCTATTCACGTCATGTAATACCAAATTTGGTATATGATGAAGCTAGCGAAACGGTCGCGAGCGCAATATGAACATGGTATGATGTCATGTTCTTACATGACGCGCATGTCAAGATTATCATGTCTGCATCAATCATGTATACCTTCGCCATCCATTCACAACTCGTAATACCAAATTTAATATATGTCATGTGCATGTCATGATTTCCACTTAACGTTCTGTGACTTATGCTCGCTGCGCAGTCATGTCATAGCATACCAATTTCGCAAAATATCATGTGAACGACATCACCGCAAAAGCAGCAATACTATAAAATGTAAATCATGACACTCATGACATACATATGATCATTTTCATATTATTATGACTAGTCAGTTATGCTTGCCGTACAGTCATGTTAACTGTACCGATTTTGGTTTCGATACCATACAAGAAACGGCCAGGAGAGATGAAAGTCGTAGGCGGCTAGATGGGTAGATATTTTGATAGATAGAGAGATACGCTCAAAGTCGCTGAAGTTTGCTAGGAAGATACGTCGCATTTAAAAGCGAGGCCTGCGCGGAATGCGCAGTACAGTCACAGCGATAGTGGAAAAAACGGCCTTTCACATCATTTTCTGAACACTCTTTGGGTAACTGCTACAAACACACGTGGTGGGTACCCCCTATGCCATGACTAATCATTTTCTGTAAGCCAGCATTCACTATGCTATCCTTCGTCATTCTTCGGAGAAGCGTGATATCCGCTACAAATTTGCATAGAATTGTGTGCAACGCTTTTATATAGTGGTTGACGATGAGAAGAATTACACCGCAAGATGATATGCGTCATAGTTAATAGGTGATCAAGAACAAGCTCTTGTAATGGATTGGAGCATTGGCCGGCCCACTCGTTACGTGATTCGCATTGTGTGACGCCTGGCTGTTCGCTTACTGTTTTAAGACGCTTTATTACCCATACTCCAGTGGTTTCTCTTCAGGAATCAAGCTTGCCACAGGCAAGTTGGGAACAAAGATACAAGTTCCTGCATTGCTCCGCGGTAGAATACTGGGCTGGCATGCAGAGAACCGGTTTTCAAATCCCGCTTTGGCCTTGATTTAACTACTTATCAAGTTGTTTTTTTTTCTTAATTCGTACGATAGTGGTTATAGACGGTGGGGGCGGACAACTATGGCACCGCACGCGACCCTTGTTGTGCTCTCATAACAGTTTTCACTGATAAACATTAGCTACGCCACTGGTATGCGAACGCACAACCTTTGAAGAACGCTCCTTGATCTTCCAATTGAGCTACTGCCGATCATGTTTCCTTGTCTACTTTTTTTGTAGTATTTCTGTAGTTTGAACGCTTACTTTTACTTAAAGTATTATTTTATGGTATGTTAAGCACAATGGAGTATTTTTAACTTTTACTTATTACAACTGGTCGCCTATGTTAGTCAAAAGTAGACTGCCTCGTACGAAAAGACCAAGAAAACCAATGCAGTAAGCGCATAAAGTAATTTGTTTCTTCTTCGAAAACGTCAGCCATTCCGCTCAATCGCGTTCCACCAGACTAAAATAAAGTTCCTTCCTTCCTTCTTCGAAACTGTCACTTCCGAAGGTTCACACCGAACGGCGAAACAATCTGTCAAAGACTGAAAGAGCAGGACAATTGATGCGTCTCAGCGAGACAAGACACGAGTGGTGATGTGATCGAGCAAGCAATGCGTGTGGGATAGTCGATTTGCATGCATGGAAAGCGCATGAGAGATGACAGAATAGTGTACCGCCAGCACCTCTGATTTCCTGTCTTCGTTGCCCCCTTCCTTTCTAATCTGCGCCTCGTTGTGAATGACGTGTACCAGTACTCTCGTCAGTGTGGGAGCAATCCATCATGCTTAGCCAGATCTGCCGCTCTCTGGCCGCAGCGCACACCCTCCCTCCTGACACATTTGCAGGTCAGTGGCTTCTCTCTCGCTCGCTGCCGGTAGAGGCAGGCGTCCGTTATGCCTGAAACCTTAACTACACGTACGCGTTACAACGCGCGAGCGTGCGGCGCGTAGACCCAGCCCTACGCCCTGTCCCTAGAAAATAATGAATGGCGTCAGAAGTTCACGTTCCTTTGAAATTAACATCCACGAATGCGAGATCGAACGAACAATTCGAACTGAACAGTATCAAATGCTTTAGGTTAGAAGTAAAAATAAGCAACAAGAAATATGGAAGAAAGATATGAGTAGCAAATGCGAAAAATAAACAGAAACAGTTTGCAGTGTTCAACACATCAATGACTAAAAAAAATGCGACGTCATGTTGATTGGATCCTTGTGCAGTGATTGAGTAGGACGGCGATTTGTCTTAATTTTTTTGCTCTTTTCCAAGTTTTTATCCCTCAAGACTGGCACAACATCGTTCAAACTGATGTGTAGCGACTTTTTCTTTCAAACCCTTAGTTCACGTCTCCGCTCTCCGATAGTGAAGATAGCGCCGAAATCGCCCAGTGTAACAAATCGCGTGTCAGCAAAAGGCGCCGCAAGAGGCGTGCAAAGCGCGTCGATTTATTACCCACCAGTTCGCACTAATGTGCGCTGTTTTGTGGGGCTGAAAAGACATGGTCTTCAAAGGCAAGATGCTGGCCCCTGGCCCTTTGATGGCATAGTGATACATAACACTAAGTGCAGCAAAGGATTGAAAACGCCTTTAGAAAATGTTCGCTGCAATTCGAGACCTGAAAGTTTTCTGACTTGAATGTTTTGTAGCATGACGTTGACTTTCGATTTTTTTCTTTGCCAGTAGTCGGTCATTAGACAAGTTTCGGGCCATTTTTTTCGTATATATACATCCGTTTATTATTGTTAACGCGACTTCTCTAAGTTTAATACTACTGTCTAATACAATGTGGCGTTCTCAAGTGCGCATCGCTTCACACGAAATATGTTAGCACAATGCAGGTGATATGCTTTAATTTATCTCCGCCTCTGCAATTCAAGCCACGTGAGCATAGAGTACGGCAGTTCTACATCTTAATTATCCCGCTTTACTGCAAGTGAATTTCCTTTATCGGTCGCATTCAGTCTAGCTGATATATTAGTTCAAAACTCAAAGGAGAACGCAGAAGATATACCTTAGATCACGTAGGGGCATTAGGCAAGGTATTCTGAGCAGATTAAGAACAATGATTTGTTGAATAAAGGCAAGCTGAAAACACAAATCGGACCGAATGTTCTAGTGTTACCGTTGTTGGAACGGTATTCAAGATAGCTGTAAGGTATAGTTATGGATGCCGCTTAGAACGTTACCTGAAGACTTCAAAGTTCTCGCGAGGTTCCATATTTGAATACCTGACGTCATGTTCATAACGTTCATACCTTTTGTCGGTAAAACGCTATTTCACATAGAATGCTTGGCCGGATAACTGTGTCAGACTGCGCCGCGAACGATAGCAACACTGGGGGCAACGCCGGGAAGTGATTTCGATGGCCCTTTTTATGCGCCCTATTCAATACATGACAATGCGCCTCGAGTATTTTGGAATTTTCGACAGGAAGCACGTAGCTGCAACAATGGTTACAATTTTGAAGAACTGCCCATTCGAACGTAAACGCCTTCGGGGGCGAGTGTAGTAATTAAAAGATTGAACAGGGGGCAATCTAGAAAGAACGCGTCTTGTGCATCCTCTGAGAAGCTGCGCAATTTCGGGTTCACTTGAAACACGTGAGATTGGAAGCACGCTGGTATTGATCGAGGCGCGAATGGATGGGGTAATGAATAACGCGCCTGCCTCTCGTAAGCTTGGTGAAGAGGTTCTGACCCGGTGGCAGTGGAGGGAAGAAAAATGTTGACTTCTTTCAATCTCTCGAGCATATATTGTTCCTTTGTTTACACTTGCTTTTCTTCAATCACAGGACGTATATGGGAGGCCAGCAATCTGAACTTGCGCACCGAATTTCGAGTTCAAATTACTTACATAGCTAAATGAAAGCAGGAGATTTTTTTTTCAACTAAGATGCCACGAAACTAAGGGACCGCCAAGTCGTTGTATCACGTCTAGCTTTTGTGTAATTCAGGCATCTGTTCAAGCAAGGGAAGTCGTCTGTCCGAGACAGCGAAGGAACAACGGAACACCAGCAACGTGAGTTTGAACGCGTGGTGCTCGGAGCGGCAAATGGTGGAAAAATCACAGAAAAAAGATTACAGAACAGAATAGAAATAATCACATTAAAAATCTGATACGCAGAAGAAGATATTAAGAAGGGACAGAAGATATCACATAGTTACACACAAAATAGAGAAAGGTGTACAACAAAAGAATGAAACGCAAGAAAATAACATCGAGTACCAAGAAATCCGCTGAAACAACATAAGCAGAACTCAGAAAGAAACCACCGTCAAAATAACGTTCCGGTGTCCGGGCGGTTTTCACTCGGCTTTGCCTTTTCTGAATGTGAGCCAATGAGTTGCAATTTCATCTATCTTCGTGCAATGGCTCGATACGTGCGTCACCACTCCTGTGAACCCACGAACAAATCTGAATACGCATACGGGCTCAGCCGAAGGAATCGCAGCATTGTAGGTGAATGTCGGTGGCACGAGAGAGATAAAGGGCTTGCACGTGTTTATCAGGTTACGCTGGATCGTCCGAATCGCAAAAAGCTCAGCAGCGCGTTTCAGGCTTTTTAGGGGCGAAGCTCCTTAGGGCGTGGGCTGTGCGTCCCCTGTAGCCTGTATGTAGCCAGCTCTAGTTTAGTTCTTGCAGTGTTCACTAAATGGCGGTACCGTCCCCTGTATGTAGCCACCTCTAGTTTAGTTCTTGCAGTGTTCACTAGATGGCGGTACCGTCTCCTGTATGTAGCCACCTCTCGTTTAGTTCTTGTAGTGTTTACTAGATGGTGGTACTTGTAGCTGATGATGAAAAGATGCAAGATGTTATAAACTAGAAAGCGGTACTTGTAGTTGATGAAAGACGCGAGATCTTATAAAATAGGAATGATGTCACATATGGCGCGTGTCATTGGTTGAAGGCAATCATTCGATTTAGTGCGGCGACGTACGCTAGGGGGAGCGTTGTAATAAAATCCGTTCGCTGTTGGCGCGCGCTCGGAGTCGCCGGATGGATAAGGCTGCACAGCAGAGAGAGCGCAAGGCGGCAGCAGTGCGCGCTCGCAGACAGAATCCCGATGTGCGAGCGCGCGAGGCAAGGGACATTGCAAGCCATCCATCGTCTAAGAACAAATAAAAGTTGATCTGTGTATATACACACACAGCGTTTCTCACGTCTTTACATGATGATCGACTGGGCGAATTACACGGAAGATTCACAGTTTACCGATGAGTCCCTCTGGAGCTTCGCCCATTCATCATCATTCACCCCGTGAATATGCCGTAATTTTTTGGATTTGACGGCGAAAGCTTCTTTTGCGCGTAGTATTGCGCTAAGTTATACGATCAGTGACAACACGCAAGGCATGACAAGCCACCGCAGGCCACTTTGTCTTGACCAGTGGTTCTCAAATGGGGGTCACTACGAGGCTGGTAAACTTCATCCCTGAAAAAAATTAATTGACGAACCCCGCTTTGCTGGCAGCGATTAAATGACCAAGCCTGTGGCTTTCGCTCGAGGCGTTCCCTTCGTAAGACCAAAGCATTTTTATGTGGTGCATGTCCTTTATATGTGCTGTATCATTCTTCTTCATTGAAGAATCTTTTGCTTTCAGGTGGTAGCTTTGAGGTGAGAGTACAGCTACTACCTTTTATAACAAGAAAGTACCACGCAAAATTGGTTTTGCTATGATAACGTGTACGCCATTTTTTGGGCTAACTGTTCTTTCTTTCTAGTTGAGAAGAAGACTTCTTTTCAATGTTTTTACAGCGAAAGCTGTTGTGAGATCAAAACTCGGGTTACGCACGGTGCCGCCGCTGCCGTCGCCCATGTCCGTAACCACTATCGTGGAGGAGGAGGACAAGAATAACAAGAAAGAAGGCATGGAAGTTAACCAAACACATGCCCGGTTTGGTACCCTAGGCTGGGGGAATGAGAAGGGGGAGTAAAAAAATGGGAGAGAGAGAAAACAAAGAAAAAAAAAGCGACACAAAAAGATTATCATTCAATGGGCTGACGCGTGTGCAGCAATGGAACTACATATAAGTTAAAGGTGTTCACATAGTCCTGTAGTCCTCAAAAAGCTAATACCAATGACACATTGGGGCTCGAACCTGGGTTTACTGCGTCCCAGCTCAGTATTCTAACATCGAGCAATGCTGGTGCTTGGGACTTGTTCGCAAACTTGCCTTAGCCAGACTCGATGTCGTTAAAGGAATCAAGTTCTGTGAGTATTAAAACACTATAGAACAGCAAAAGAACAACCAGGCGTCACACAACATGAAAAGCATATTCAGTGCTCCATCCAAAGCTCCAATCCGATACAAAAGCTTGTTTTACTGCAAAAGTTGTTATGAGATCACAACTCGGGTCACACGAAGTGCCGTAGCTACCCACCACCGGTTTCCTTAACCACATCACGCAAAATTAAAAAAAAAAACCTAGTACCAATGACACAGTGGGGCTCTACCCCAAGTCCGCGTGGTGCCAGCAGAGTATTCTACCACTGAGCCACGCCGGTTTTTTTTCCTTACTTTGTATTTAATACAAAAGCCGCTTATGTATATACATAGCGTATAACAAACATGACGAGAAGTCGACATATGTACAAAGAACATTACAAAGTAAACCTCATACGACACAATGGCTAAAGGGGTATTTGAGTAGCACACTTCATGAACTTAGCATACCAGCCCGGCTGATATTGCAGCTGGTCACAAAAGTTCCTTAGCCACACAGTCTTTTGCGTATATTGGCATCAACATCAAGCATGCCCAAGGCACGTTTTCCAACAATTACCAAGCACCGGCGGGGCTCCGTGGGCATGTGGAACCAATAGAGCCACACCGGTGCTTGGGACATGTTGGCAAACTTGCCTTAGGCAGACTTGATGTCGGGAAAGCAATCACGTTAATACGACTTATAAAGCATTTTAAAACAGCGAGAGAACCAATCGTCGCACAATGCGAATAGCGTCACGAGTGGGCCGTCCAACGCTCCAAGCCATTACAAAACCTTGTTTTCGTTCAGCTAATAACTGTGGGGCATACCTACTTTCGGCATTGTTCCTCGTCATCGTCAGTCACTGCATCAACGATTGGCACAAAATTCCTTGCAACTGTTTAGCGGATACTACGCTTCTCAGGAGGACGACGAAGGAAAGCATAGCGAATGGCAGCCTACTATACTCAGAAATCATTATTATTATTTTTACGGTAGTGGGCACTTAGCAAGTGTGCTTGTAGCGGTTACCCAACGAGTGTTTAGGAAAGGCTCTGAAAGGCCACTCTTTTAGCTTTCGCTGAGATTGTTCTAAGCCTTCTGCGCAACTCCTGCGTTTCTAGCCACCCCCCACCTTTTTTTTTCTTTTTTGAAAATCCCACTGTCACACAATTCAAGCTGATACTCCGTGGTGGGTTGAGACACTCCTCTTCTATCCAACCAACCAACCACGCACTTACTATGCTTCAGACAGCTCGGTGGTTTTTCCTGTGTTAATATCATCATCAACGCTAAAGAAGAACAAGAAGGCAGCCTCGCCACAGTGGTCTAGTCACTAAGGTACTCGGCTGCTGAACTACAGGTCGCGGGATCGAATCCCGGCTGCAGGGGCTGCATTTTCGATGAAGGCGGGAATGTTGTAGGCCTGTGTGCTCATACTTGGGTGCACGTTAAAGAATCCTAGGTGGTCGAAATTTCCGGAACCCTCCACTACGGTGTCTCTCATAATAATATGGTGATTTTGGGACATTAAACCCCACATATCTATGAAGAGCAAGAAGGCAGAGCACTTCCCTTTGGCGAGAGCGCGTGCTGCAGATGGCAGCGCTATATGTGATTTCGCCTGGGTTACGCCAGGCAACGACGACACCATTCGGCAGCTACCCCCTTCCCCCTCACCTCAGAGTTATCCGCACTTAAAAGACATCGTTTCATGACGTCAAATTATGATGTCATATGCGGACATGAGATGCACTTCCTTCGGCTGCCATATATTTCTGAAGGAACCCCTGAGCTAGACAAAACACTTTTGCCTTATTAACCCAGACTTACGCGCTCATCCATGTTCAACGGTGAGTGTTACAAGACGATGCACTGACGAATTCGCTACTGCACTCAAACGCACTGATGTTTAGTTTGAATTCTGTCATCATATTCCGATGCGATGTTTCTCGCGCTTTGATGTGTAGTGGCGTTTCTGAGACCACCATATGCACGTTCAACAAGCTCAACAAGGCGATAGTAAAGAGCAGGGGGTTTTACATGATGTTCATCAAATGACTTAGTCCTCGACAGTGTATCGTGCACTGACTATACAAGCTGAATGCAAAGGCTCGCCTCCATAGGCCAAACGTTTTTTGCATGACATATTTCAGCAATACGAAGGCGAATGACACTGCACTGACACCCTATTTTTGCTTCTGTTGCTTCCTAAACTTCGCGTATGATGTTACATGAACATTTTATTTTTGATCAATTTTAGAGTTAAATATCTCGTAGCATGTGGTTTTTAGATACATGATTGCCTGAAATACAATGCAATCTATTTTAGTAAGCGTGTATTTTTATTTACATGTAAAGAGGACCACAACGACAGCACAACCGGTGAGCCGCAACGTGTGAACGCGCCAGTGTTTCGTTTATAATCATTTCTCTGTAAAAGCGGTCACAGTTTAGCCATGGGTAGAGACAAAAAAGCTAGGAGTGGCATTACCGCATACATTACTTATCTCAGTATTATGTGCAGGTTATATGGCTCGAAGGGTCTGCGTAGAATTAAAAAGGACGTAAGGCGAACATCACAGCGAGTAGCCATTGCAGATTGTAATTGCACTAATGAGCCAAGCAAACCTAAAACGTAGCCTTTGAGTTATGTGATGTAGAAACTAGCTTGTATCTGCTGTAAAATTTGTGGCGTCGAAAGTTTCGGAAGCCTTCTAGTAGACTAGAGAGCAGTGCATGCATCTGGGAAATTATTTCAGGAGATACGGTCTTTCACGCCCCACTTCACCAGCTAAGTTATCCGTCTATGTGCCAAACTAAAATGTGCAGTTATACGATACAGATGAAGATTACAGAATTTTCTTTCTTTAGCGGCAAACATCCTTTCGTCATGGGTCGCGCATCCGTGATGTATGTAGTAGTAGTAGTAGTAGTCGTAGTAGTAGGTAGCCACCTCTAGTTTAGTCCAAGGAATATGCACTGGATGGCGATACTTCTATATGACAAATATATGATGGGAAAAAAAAGGCGAGATTGTGGTACTTGGTGTGTTCACTGGATGGATGGACGGACGGCCGAACACACGGACGGTCAGGCAGATAGATGCACAAATGGACGGCCAAACTGATGGATGGACACACAGACGGACGGACGCATTGATGTATGGACGCATGGACGGATGTACGGATGCATGCATGAACGGACGCATGAAAGAACGGACGGACGGACGAACGAACGGACGCACAGAAGAAAGCGCGGACGGACTGATGGACGCTTCGCGCCACTCATCATCATTCAGTTCGTGGATATGCTGTGATTTTTTTTTGGTAAGCTGGTGTTCCTGAGGGTGCTCTCTATGTAAGTACACGTGCAACCATGTATAGCGATGAATGTGAGATACGTGAAGGCGGTTGACGTGGCCATGTTCATCTTACCGCTTTTATTTCAACAGTCAAAGAGAAGTGAACGTGGCTGTAGGCGTCCAGTTCACCAGAAGCGTAAGGTCGTTCTCTTCTCGCTCGCGCTCAAGCATGACCTGCGCGTAAGGTGCGGCGCAGTAGCTAGGAAAATACTTAGGATATTGAATAGTGATGTTGATGGTGTTGAATTATACCTCCCACCTAAATACACCCGCTGTGCTTGCATACATCTAACGCTTATCTTAATAAGGGCAACAACAGAACTGGGTAGAACACGGACCTCTGCTTCTACGTGTACCTTATTCTGTCTTCTTACCTACACATTCAGTGTCTTACGTACCCAATGTCAACAATACACACATTTGTTTGAGCTTCTGCAACAGCTTTTCGCACGCAGCCTTGCTGACAGGCTGTTTCCACAGAGTTGCTGCGGCCGCGTGACTGAAGTTGTCTATGTACCCATACAGCGATAGCGATTCTCCAAATTGATAAGATATACTCTCAAGATGTCTGACAGTGAAGCCATTTTCATCTTATGTGCTTCCATCCTCGCAGTTGAACGTGTTACACAGATCATGCGACTAGGAGAGAAAGTGAAGTGACAAATTTTCTTGCTGAGGCAGTGTTTGGACCCGGGCCCGGATGGCCCGAAGTGCCGTAACAATCGCGTTTTACACAAACGCTTGCAGGGCATCAATCGCTGACACAACGCGTATGATTGTATGGTAGTGGCATTCATAACAGAACGGAAAAGCACAACCCTTGCTACGAATTTCTCGCTCGACTATTTTCGTGAATTTAGGATAAAGACATGACCCTGGTGGTAATTGCCTTGCAAAATACCTAAAAAGCACATTTCACTTCCTTCAGAAAGTTACTTTAAGTGATCAAAACGAAGACACGGCACATAGGCACGTAAGATGGTATTCAGGACTGTGCACGCAGTGAATTTACTAGAAGGCTGCATTATATTTGAACGTTCGTAGAGGTGAATCACACGTGTCAGTTATCCGTTTGTGTACTGCCCTTCACGGCGTAATTCTTGTCGACGCGGCCTCATCAAGTGTGAGACGCACGGGAAGGCTTTATGCTCTCTCAATAGAGCAACAAGAACTCAAAATCGCTCATCACTTTTTCTAAGCACACATTATTGCGATAGATTAATAGTAAACAGATTTAATCTTGCTTGGGGAGGAGTAATCTCTAAAGAATGTGTTCTCGTGCTTTTTTGCGAATCGGTAAAGACTGAGTCCGACTGCACTACGGCCCGCTAGAAGTTCTACACAAAGTGAATTTTTCTTTGATGAGTGTCATTGTCAGGAATATGTAAATTGACTGTTAAGATAGTGTGCGCAACCAGTGAAATTCTTAAACATTGATTTTCAGCAACTCTGACCTATTTGTGAGCCATTGTATTTAACCACGTGGCGTAAATAAAAATTCATATTTAACCTACAACGGTGCGGTAGTGTTGGCTATAACGCTGCTGCATTGCGGCATCCTACGTGTAGAAAAAACTTATTGCATAAAAGCGCTAGGAACCTGAAATCACATATCAATATAGACCATAGCCGGACTAGAAATGCACGCGTTCTTCAAGTTCTTTGTGTAGGTTCACCTCACTGTCTCTCTTTTTTTTTCATTTCTCTGTCTTTCTATTTATTATTACGTGCACTACGGGAGCATTGCCCCGCCACGGTGGTCTATAGTGGCTAAGGTACTCGGCTGCTGACCCGCAGGTCGCGGGCTCGTATCCCGGCTGCGGCGGCAGCATTTCCGATGGGGGCGTAAATGTTGTAGGCCCGTGTGCTCAGATTTGGGTGCACGTTAAAGAACCCCAGGTGGTCGAAATTTCCGGAGCCCTCCACTACGGCGTCTCTCATTATCATATGGTGGTTTTGGGACGTTAAACCCCACATATAAATCAATCAATCAACCACGGGAGCATCGCAGATTCTTGTTGCATCTATGTGGTCGCTAGCGATAACGCTGAAATATTCGACGGCACATGTATAATAGGTGGATAGCAAAACGACGCGTCCTCCGCGAAGACTATCTTTTCGCCGCTTCAAGGTGCGTGTTACGCATTCTAATTAGAGAGAACAGTTCTGTGACGCGTTTGTTGCCCCTTGTACAGTGATTACGTTCTTCTTATTCTTTTCTTTTGTGAATGGACAGACGATATTTTGCGCATTTCAGAGAACGAAGTGAGGTGTGGAAATGGGCAAACACGAAAAACGCTAAGAGGCGAGTTGGGAATGCAGCACGTGCTGACGCTTTGAAACGTGCAGTAAACATTTTCAGAACCACTTTCATTTAGTATTTTAGAAACAAAACAATGACCACTTTAGAATCACTAGTACATATTCGCACATGCTGCGTTATGTCAACATACGTACAAGGACAACATGAGTACGTGTACTCTGCCCAATCAAGTAAGACGATAGAGTGTATTTGCCTTGTGTATTCTGCGGTGCCCAGTGCCTGTCAACTTTGTGAAAACAGGTGAGTGCATAAAAGGCCCGCGGTACAAAACGGTCGCTCTATCGTTGGTATTGTGGCACGTAAAACAATCGAAGTCACTTTTGAAAAAACGAGAAACATGGTATAGCGCCTCTAATAAGTTGGACATGCAAGCGTGAAGTGCCCATGGGCTGTGTCATGTATGTTGTGTGCGGAGAATTTAGCATACATTAAACCAGAATGCTAGAGTGCATGTTGGAACGGCACCTCACGAAGAGAAAGGCGTGAAAGAAGTTGGGGAACTGCAAGCGCATTTCGTTTTCTGAGTAAGAAATAGCTTATTATTGCCATTTAAGCTTTGAAACCCGGGATGGTATCTTTTTAACACGAAAGTACATAAATAATTTTACGGGTGAGTAGAATGAAAACATATGGACGGATACTCAGTTATGCTATACCACGCAGAAAACTTTTGTATGTGTCAACATATGCGCGATAACACCCTTTGCTACAAAACGAGCATGTGTCGAGAGGTGCATGCCATTTGAATGGAGATATGACCGCCTGCTCGAATATAACTATCTTGTAGTGACTGTATTTATTATTCGACTAAACTACATAGCTCTGCAAAGTATTATGCAGCAATTTCTCAGAAATCGGCACCGCTAATACAGGGTGGAACACGCAGAAAGCGAATCACTGACAGTGATGCCCACGGCGGGATGGCATCTCGAACCGGAAGTTGATGCAGATGGGTGTCGTAGTCCACAATACTTTGAGTGACGAAAGCGCCCTGATATATGACGAAAGTGCCCAAAGCGAGCGTGGGTTTTCGGTTAAACAAGCACACCTTCTAACGTTGTCACCCTTGCAGAGCAGGCCTGCATGTTTGTAAGGCCGCGCATGCTCCTGGGCACGCGACATCACAACGCGCAACGGTCGCATGCTGTCGCGCTGCAGAGCAAGGCCGGCTGCTCGTGCGCTATACACAGACGTGGCTGCGCTTGTAGTTCTAGTTTATTTCGAATTCAGCATTGTGCAGCATCCATACAAGCAAAGAGCACAAGAAGAAAAACTTCCTTCACTTGTAAACGTGGAGCCACTGAGTTCGTGCTTTTAGGGCCCGCAAGTTGTCACTGAAGTGCTTTATGGCGAATTCCACTCGTCGAGCGGGAGTAAGGTTTGTTGCTCCGTGGCCGAGAATCTACATTCCACTGGTAGATTTAAAGCAGGTTCGCGTTTTTCACTGGTTGATTCGGAGCAACCCCCTCTACGACGGAGCATTCTGCGTGCTCCGTCTTGCAGAAACGGATTTCGCCGGAGCTCCGAGAATGCGATGCCATCATTTCCGGTACATTCGGGCAGCTAGGTTGTCTTCAACCTATTTTGAGGTGGTCTGGTAACCCCACGCACTTGTGTGCATTCCTAAAATCAGAAATCAGTGCACCCCTGCTTTCCGCGACAGCGCGGTCGAAATGCGTGCTTTGCAGTGGCGACACAGTTGCCATTGAAACTAGAGAGCAGATAGGAAAATCGTTTCCGCTACCGCTTTAGCGACGTATGCGTAAACAACTTCCGGAACGGCGTTACGCGGGGCATTCAAGCGTTGCACTCGCAAATCTGGTTTGGCGCAATCTGACTGTTCGCTCCAGGATTTCGGCGGCCGCTCCTGATCTACCAGTGGAATCTGCCATTAGATGCCCCATAAAAAGCTAAAACCTGCCATCACGTGCCTTGTCGGCGTATGTGTTAAAACAAGCGATGAAAAACATCACAATCTCGTTTGCCGTGACTACATGACGTCATCATGATATCGCAGATCTACACAAATGTCGAGCGTCATCAGGACGTCAATATGACATCTGACACAGCGACGTCAATTGATGATCTCATAGCACGACATGGTCGCTTGGTCGAGATGGACTGATCACGGAGGCCGTGCGAAAGCACATATAGGTGCAGGAACCTTTCGCAGGTTGACGGGGGAGAATCAGTGCGCCAACTGATGAAAACGCCGGGAACATTCGTATTTAAGCGCTCCGTGTGCCGTTCCAATAATTCCATATGTTAGCTTGCAGAATTTATATGCTTTCCATAAGAATCTTACGGAACCGTACGGAATCGTTAGAATGACATACAAAACGTTTCAATTAGTGGATTTCGCCTTCGAGTCGATTCGTGCGAATGTACGAGGGACCCAGCGAGTTCATCGCGTACTGACTTATAAGTGAGATATCTGAACCAAGGTGCAGTTTAGGATTTCTTGCAACCGGCAGCAGCACTTGAGCATATATGCATGCGCCGGATGCATATTCATCGCTGACAATGGCGTGCCACGACGGGAAACAAAAGGCAAGTGTATATTGCACGCCTACACGTACCACGGGCCTGTCATCACGTGAATGAGTGATGGAAAGGGTTCGGTTACGCTCGAAAGACCGAGGTGAAACCTGTCTGCTACCTTTGAAGTGGGCCAGGATTCATGCAACAGAACGCACGGACGAAAAGAAGTGATTCGCTTAGTGAAACAGGGCAATATTCACGCTCACTTTTCAAAGCGCGCAATAAGAGCCGAATATGAGAGGAAGGGCGTGGACAGAGCCTGTTTTCTTCGGTCCTTGTTTTTATTGTAAGCTACACATGATTCGGTTTTGATTCATAGGCGCCATCATCTTGCACTGAAGTGCGACTATTTAGCCAGTTTTCTATGCCGTATTGCAAATTTATCTTGGCGATGAAGCTTTGAATGCCTTGGCCCAAGCGTTTTCATGCGTGCGAGTCCATCGTGCCACTGTTTATTTGAGACCGATAGAATACAGAAACGTTAGCAGGACGAGATGGTGGCGCTTTAATGCGTCCGAAATACGGTGCGTCCGCAAACTTAACCAAGCGTGTCAAGCCACTTGTCTTCTATCACAATGTTAGCCCAAATGAGGCAATCTAGATACATATTTTTTTATCTCGAGAGAGGTATAAAACTCGTTTCGCAGAGATTCGGGCGTCAGCCTTGGTGTCGTTAGTTGTTTGCGAAAAAAATTAATCGTCTTGATCATGACCGATGATTCAAGTAAAATAAATATAAAAAAATTCTGGGTCCGAATAAGCACCCAACCTAAGACGTTTGCATGACGAGCAGGTGACAACATTGGCAAGCTTAGGATTAAGCTCGAAGTAGCGGCCTCTGCTTGGAAATTCCGGGGAAAAAACGATAATGCTTTACTCTCCCCCCCCCTCTCTTCCAAACACATATTCTCTATAATGTCTTCACAGTACAAAACATTATATCAAAGTAATATCGTGTGGTACAAGCGTACATGGCCATCGGGCGTGAGAACATGCGATTATGATAAAGAGTTTGTGGTGTTAAGCTGGCCCCCCTCAGTACAAAACACGCACGTTACTATTACTACGCGTATTTCATTACCGCCATATAGCGGGTGCATGGAAAGTTCTAAAACTATTCACGCGCGTAAGTACTCGCAATTAAAAGCATGCTACTCATTACACCGAATGCAGGCATATGTAAAAGCTTCCCTGGCAGAAGTCACTCTGAACTTTATAGATAACGTTCTAGTAATACACAACTTAAACCTCTCGAGTAACATATCATACAAGGAAAAGTATGCGTAAAGTGGTTGAGTTACGCTATATGGGCCCATATAATGCCACTATTACATTCGACTCCTAAACACGAAGCTTAAGGATGCCACACTTTTCGAAGCAGTTATCAACAGAACATTTTGTTTTCTCAGCTTTTCCAGCACATCAATGACGTCCAGACATAGAAGACCTGAGCCCGAGCTCGTAATTCGCCAGAAAATCAATAAAGTAGTTTCCATCCATCGATGTGTTTAAGTGCTCAGGATTCCTCAAATAAGCCACTAAGCTACTTTTTGGCCACTATATCGCCATTTCAACTATCAAAGGAAAAAAAAACAAACACCGGTCATAGTT
This sequence comes from Rhipicephalus microplus, assembly GCF_043290135.1. Lineage (NCBI taxonomy): Eukaryota > Metazoa > Arthropoda > Arachnida > Ixodida > Ixodidae > Rhipicephalus > Rhipicephalus microplus. The sequence continues at coordinate 105,547,197 of NC_134708.1, read as the reverse complement.
TTCACGCTGGAGGTGTTAGATATTCTTGCACCAGCAACATATATGTTCACGCTTCCTAATAATTTCGATTATTGCAGTGACATTCCTTGATAAATACCAATTACAAGGGACGCAAATAATGATGTGCAGATAGCATGTTTTCTGCGCTGATAGCGCGCAGTGTTAGTACATAAAGAGGGCGGAGTGATGATATAGTGGCAAGGCAAGTGGTAACATAAAAATTTCTAGAACGCTTGAAGTGACTCGTGTAGCCAGGCTAGAGGGGCAGGGGGGGAAGGGGCATTGAAAGTAATCTCGCCTCTCCCGGATAATTTTCAAGTTTGCATGTATACAGTCGTACATATAGTTGCTTAAAACAAGCGCTTTGCTGCAATTGTGAATTTCTGCTCTATTAGTGCATGACGTTTCTAACGAGACTAGTAGCTGCGTAGGGCGCAAGAACTAAAACAGGCTGAAACATCTGTTTGGAGTCTATGTTCACAGTTAAAGTGAAAATATAGCTTTCTCAGAGAAATTTTGAGTATTGCAAACTTTCAAGGCCGAGGGTTACATGTCCACGCTCAGATACGAAACATACGCTTGAATGTGCTTTAAATGGCCGTTAATATTTGGCCCCTTTCCTAGCGTGCACACATAAAATCGTGTGGCAACGCTGCTCATTTATCTGAATGAGTGTGAGCAGCTCATCTTCAATATGTTAAACCTCAAATGTGATCACTTCGGCATCTACCCGAATCTCTTCTGCATTATTCTCTTGCTGCAGTCACACTTCACTAACTTCCCTGAACACATGCATTTCTTTTTAACACATTCATCACTTTTTCACGGCAGACAGCCATATTAAATAACGAGGACAATTTCATACAACTGAAAGAACCATTGTAAAGGGAATAACAGGTGCACCGCGCAGAACCATCTGAGAAAGAAAAGTAATGCCGGGACAAGTTGTGTACTTCTTCATAGTCATCAACGAGCGCAACGAAACCAACAGGATGACCAACCGTCCCAAACAAGTGACGCCAAACTGCGGAGCACATCTGTTCTGAATTGCCGGCAACTTCAGTGAGAGCGACAGCGGAGATGACTTCGCTGCTTCGGTGGCACAGCTAGTTGCTCCGGCAGTGAACATTGTCTCGTGGCAGACGCGAAAGAAGATCCGCTCACCGTAACAACTGACGGCGACCGGAAACGTGCAATCGGAAACACGACGCCGGCACTGGGCGAAAGAAAAACGATCTGACTACTGACGTACTGAGAGCGCTGTGCACGGCCAATGCGCCGAACTGAGAGTTGGCTTCGTCGCGGCCTCCTCTCTGCTTGCGCCAGTCGCGACCAAGTACTGCCTGACTATATTCCGCATGTGACGTAAACAAAATACTACCCAGAAAGACAAACTACGTGAAACCGGGAAACCGGAAGTGAGGCAAAAAAGCCTAACATCCCATGAGCAAGACGCCTTATTTCTCGGCGCTATAAGGGAGGCAGCACACACCGTTTTACATGGAGTACCCGAAGTCCGCCACACTCGCGGAGGTTTATTAATGACTTCAGCGGTACTGTTGAAGCACATGTAAGTTTAATCATGAAGTTATACAGGGCGTTTCAGCTAACTTGTGCAAACGTATTCCTTTTCATTCTGCACATTCAAATAAAAAGTTCGAAAAATGACGAAAACAAAAACAAGCAGGACAGCTTTCTCAGAAATACATTTTTTTTCTCAAATAAGCGCTATGACAATAGGTTGAACATTTCGCTAGAGTTTTTTTAATTTAAAGGTTCCCTAAGCAATCTTTTATATACACATCTTCTCGGATCGGCTCTAGTTACAGTATAGGTGAAATATTCAGAGAGTTCACAAGAAGTGGTACAACCGATGCATGGAAGCCTTTAGGCTGAAGCTACTAACTAAAAATTTGTATAGACAACGTTTCTTAGCGAGCTTGGCGGATGGGTGCGGAAGCTTTATAAAGAGTCCTGACAGACGCGACTAGCACGAACTGGGATTGTCCAGCGATGGCAGGGATAGGCTAGGCTTGACCGCAGCATCGCGGGCTCTCTGGACGGCCCAAAGCTGACCTCCTTTGTTATGACTTCTGATGGCCGAGCGCCACTTATGTGGGTTAGCTTGATCGCTGCCTCGTAACGAGAGGCGTCACCAGGGTTTGCACTCTGTATTACACCTTCCATAACGGGAGCTGCCGTTCAACTGCTCGGAGAGCTTTTATGAAATAAAGCCAAATCTGAAAACAAATCACGCTCTAGGAGTTTGCGTGGAATTACCTGGGGTCCATGTAGTTTTTTGTGAGGAGGGAAAAATGGCTTTCTGCCTTCGTAGAAGTTCTGCGAAATCTCCTTGTATGCGGTCAGCCGATCTTTACTGTTGAACATATTGAACTGAGCAAAACCTCCGTGGACGCGGAACGTCGAAATTCGCTCCTCGGAGAGGGTCATCTTCTTGAGATTGGTAGGGCCTATACTTCAAAATGGCCGATATGAGCAGGAAACCATGTTAAGATCTGATTTGCAATGTCTTTTTTTACTGAGCATACGTCGTGCCTCCTTGGAGATTGCCCCGACGTTATAATAAAGGAATGGGCAGGTTGTCGGGATATTGGTAATGTAGAAAAATATTGTGAAGTGCTACATACGGCTCAGAGCAATATCTGGCCTATTCGAAATGCGCAGCGCATGCATTTTTTTGTAATACTAGGAGGAAGAACCAGAGAGAGCAGAGCAACGTGGCACGTATTCATTCAAACAAGGCATGTCGTGGAAACACGAACACAAGAAGAAAGTCAGGACACCACAAAGGCCTGACATTTTGGTGCCATGACTCCGCTCTTTCGTGCGTGTGTGTCTGCACGCCCGGTCTCGTTAGAATGACCAGCAGCAGGTTAGTTGAAATGCCCGGTATATGAGTTTCGACGTCAAAGGGGAAACCCTTCGTGATTTGTGATCTTGAACCAGTGATGTCCTCACAATCACCGCGTTTACTCGCACGATAGCCCAAATGCATTTCGCACTGGCCACCACGATTGATGGCAAATGATAACTGGTGTATACTACTATACGGGGTATCTCTAGCTAGGCCTTAAATAGATGCGACGCACACTGTGATGCGTAATGCTGACTATGGCAAAGGGTATGTCACACTGTCTTCGTGCTCTTAACTGCGTAATTAGCATGTTTATTTACCTCTTCGAGGTTAAGCAAAAACCTACCGTAATAAAGTTGTGGATGAATTGCTGAAGCACTCCATTAGGTAGTTTCCAACTTCTAAATGTTAGCGCTTTTCTGCTCACTACAGATGCCTGTGACAGACAGACAGACAGACAGACAGACAGACAGACAGACAGACAGACAGACAGACAGACAGACAGACAGACAGTTACAATCTTCCTGCATCTAAAATAGTTTTGCACTTCCTGCGTCACTGGTCCACTTGAGAACTAACGGCAATGCCATGTGAAAACTTCACTCTGACGTCAGCATGAGGTCAAAACTTTGTGAACTGGGTTGACAAGACGACATGATACGATAATGTCATTCCACGATGCTGACCACATGCATCACTCATGTTGACATCGCTGAAGGTCACCTTACCTGCCCATGCATCAAAAACTTTCATTTGAATCAATAAATGACCAAGTTGTGCGTGATTAAAATAAATACATTATTGTGAAGAATGCTGTAGTGGGTAACAGGGAATCGAAAAAAAATTCCGCCATATCCACGAAGTGAATGATGATGAGTGGGCGAAGCTCCGGAGGTAAACATGGTAAACCATGAATCCTCTGTACATTTTGCCCACTCGATTTTATTACATCGCTCCCTCTAGCGTACGTCGCCGCACTAAATCGAACGATTGCTTTCAACCAATGACAAGCGCCATATGTGACATCATTCCTATTTTATAAGATCTCGCGTCTTTCATCAACTACAAGTACCGCTTTCTAGTTTATAACATCTTGCATCTTTTCATCATCAGCTACAAGTACCACCATCTAGTAAACACTACAAGAACTAAACGAGAGGTGGCTACATACAGGAGACGGTACCGCCATCTAGTGAACACTGCAAGAACTAAACTAGAGGTGGCTACATACAGGGGACGGTACCGCCATCTAGTGAACACTGCAAGAACTAAACTAGAGGTGGCTACATACAGGCTACAGGGGACGCACAGCCCACGCCCTAAGGAGCTTCGCCCCTAAAACACAAACAAAAAGACGCTTTGCTCGTCCTTCCCATCTTACTTGTATAAGCAGGTGTGTTGTGCTTTTCCGTGAATTGCACACTTGCCTAAATATAAGCATTTTTTGTTATTCTTATGTGCACACCGAACTCTCCGCTTCGCGTTGGCCCACTGTAAGCCGAAAAGGACTAAAGGGGAGAATGTCATTGGTCTTATTTATAGTAGACTAAATGGGCTTCCTAAAATTTTGAACCAATTTTAGAATAACTGCGTAAGCAACTGCAAGGGTTCAACAGTTGGCCTCTATAACTTTCTTGACTTGGTTTTTTCGAGTTTTGGTCCTCGTAGAATGCTCCATTGGGACTAACAGCTGAACCATCTGAACAAATTGGCTAAAACGTGGTGACCTTGCACTTGTGGAGGGAAGTTTATGTTTATTCCAATTTATTCATCACTGAAGAAGGCAGTATATTGGGCATGGAACACACACATATACACATACGCACTACTTTTCCAAGGAAAAACTCCGATAACACTGACCTCCCACGCTACACTACATAAAAATAACCGTAGGATATATATAGCGCAGTATTTTGACCTCTCATGTAGTGCCTGTGGAAAACTTTTCCTAGGCGTAAAAATAACATTGAAAACTCACAGCGTAGTATGTGAACTTTTGTAGCTAATTATTAGCACCGAAGCACACCGGTCTTTGTTTATGAATGCATCTAATTAATCTTCAACAAGCCTCCAGTCAGAGAATATGAATTGTAAGCCAACAGTAGAACCAGGGTCCACAGTGCTGCTGCACTGATCCGCAAACACAAACATGGCAGTGGCGCTTATGCATTAAAGCTGGCGAAGCAGTCAGGTGCCTCGCCGAAGGCTCCGGGTCGGCTTGCCGACGACGTCGCTATACACCAGAACTCAACAAGCTCAGTGTCTGCTGCCATATTGAAATGCGCGTGGCGCCATCTGTTGCAAGCGTTGCGAAGCAACACCCTCAACTGCCACACCAGCAGACGCTGTGCAAATCAAACGCGAAACTTCACAACCCGAGTCCGGCTGTAAGCATGTTTCGCGCTGTTCCTTTGCTGGAATGTCGTGCTGATTTCATGTGAGACGTCGAAGAGATCTTCCTCGAAAGTACGGAATATCTGCAGCACGTGCACTGCAGACTACGGAAGCAAGTGCATCAGGTACGTATTATCCGACTGAAAGAAACGCGAACGGCGGAAAGCGTCAACTGCGGGGTGCCTTGGGTGTGATATGGCAGAATTTCTGCTGTAAGCCGGCGTCAACGTAGTGCTAGAATCTTGTTCCAACTTACGCTCATGCACCGCATGAGTAACAATTGCCAGTTCTGGCGCGCACTCGGAACACACGCGCGATGCAAAAGTACCAGCCAGAACAAGATATTAAAATGCTGCGGTGAAGCCGGGTAAAAACACATGTGGATTCGCCTAGGGACAGTCAAGGCATGTCGCAGTTCGACCAAGTCGAACGACATGATTTCCATGCCGTTCACGTCCCCTTGCATCGCGATAGTAGGCCGTTGCAGTTGTATTAAACATGTGCGGTGCATGTATCCACGCGTGAGTCGCAATACGTATATCTTATTATTCACATGTGGCCTGCGAAAGAGTACGGCAATAGTTTAGTGCAGCCCACTACAGGCATAATGCACGCAAATCGCTGCTGTAAACTGGAACAGCTGGAGTCGGGCTTGAATAAACGCAATAAGTATACTTACTCATACAGTTTACTGGGCTCGTAGTTTTTCCTGTCAATTGCGATTATATCCTAAGGCGGCGAAGATCAGTGTTTTTTGTTGTGGACGGAAAACTGCGCAATCGCAAAACACCGAACAAGCACAATTCTCGCAATGCGCTGTGAACTTCACAGGCAGTGCTCAGCAATCTCTTCTTCTTGCGCTGGTTGTTGTCGCACCAGACGACAGCGAAGTGGTACCATGATGACATTTTATAAGCGGGTGCACAGTGAACAGGCGCGTTTTCGCTTTTTAAACTCCCAGAGCCACTGCTTGCCATGCTAGCGAGGCGCACCTTGACAGTTCCCAACAAATTATGGCGACTCTGGGAGCGAGGGTATACCACCGAAGCCGCCTGGGTGTGAGATAGGCATGCTCTCGTCTATAGGCTTACGAGAAGTAGGACTAAACGACCACCGGTGATCGCAACATGAGTCCTTGTATGGAATTTTCATCATCGTTACTTTAAACGTTAATGAACAATAGCTTGGTGTCTAATGTTCACGGCGTATTATGGAATGATGTAGATATGCGTATACACGCAGCGATGAGACCACTCGCAGGCACGGTTCTTTCATCGTGCTGGTAAGTCGTTCGCTGTGCACTGCCAGCCACACAATTATTTGTATCAGCGATCGCCTTCTCGCTCGATTTTCGACAACAATTGTGGCATGGAGAGAAACCACCCCTATATCTGTGATTTATTGCAGGAGACATTCTTCTCTGTGTAGGAAGCTGTATGCGACGTTTCCTTCACGTGTACCGGCAATGCACTCACACCACCGGCCAGCTTGATGCCAATGACGTACGAAGCCGACTTTTCCTCTATATCGCTTTGAAGTTGTGGCCAGTGACCGTGTGGGTACACGACCGCTGACGAACAGCTTACTTTTATTGGCGGTGTCAGTGTTTTTCATAGTTCTAATTCAACGCAATGAAGCGAGTTATCCACATTGTCTGTGCTCGGAGGCTTTCACTTGTTTTTGTCCCGTCAGTGTCGGTATGGTGAAAACCCGAGGGCGCTTGCTGTGTGCACTGATGCGTGTAGAACTTGCCTCTCATAACAGCTTCTATTCATTTAATGGTGCTTCGCTTCCAATGCGGTTTACCGCAGATGTAACTCGTTTAGACAGCCGACCGGTACGAGCAGTGCAGTGCAGCATCGACAGAGCGCGATCGTGGTGCAGTTACCCTCCCCATTTGTTCCTTTATTGCCATGCATTTGCACACGACACGCGCTGTCACGCATTTAGCCCCTATTGGACGAACCATTCATCCGTTGGTTTAGCGACTACAGTTAGTCCAACTTTGCCGAATTTGGCATAGTGTGTGGCACGCTTGCATTGTCTGGAAATGCAGTCGCTTACATTAATGACATATTATCATACCAACCTCATCCCCGCAGTCGTCCACAATGTTCACGCAACCATGCGCTGCACCACGAGGCAAGTTTTAATACGGTATATGTCAAGGGACTGCAGGAGGAGGGAGGCGTCATGTGAAGGCAAGAATACTGGCATCTTTACGAAACAGCTTTCCGTTCTTTGTAAAAAGCAAAAAAAGCCTCCGGCATCTGCATATGTTCCGAACATAAAGCAGAAGAGGTTGCAAGAACCAACAGCAAAATGTAAGAAGAGCCAATGTCATTTATTGCGGACAAAGACTCTTATTGCTTTATTTCTTCTAGGAGGCACAAAGATAGCCAGAAGACCTTTCACAGCACTTCAGTTAAGGATATGGCTTCGAGTTACCAGACGTTGCCTACTGCATCGTACCGCAGAAAATGCGAAGTGCTAAGCTTTAATGGTTCTGGTGCCATCAGATCAGTTTCGGTAATTCTGTGCATTGCACTTGATCTTGGAGGAAGCACAGATGCGGTATCGTGTGATACACGAAATCAGCGAGCCGGTTCGCGCATTATCACCTCTACTATGGTAATGCTTTCTACATATGTAGAGAAGCAAAACGAGATGACTAGGTGGTTAGCCAGTTCTCAAACTCACATGTGGTTTGCAATATATGAGGCAAATACAAAATCACAGTGTTTTAAGATAGCCATACCATGTTGTACTTCACGCAAATGTAAGTAGAATATTTTCCCAGATTAGAAGATGGCGATTTAGAGAAAAAAAAATACATTGAAGAGATGTGAAGCTCCATCCTTGGCTTTCCTAACACTGCACGAAATTCAGCAGATGTTGGGTAGGGATCGATGTTTACCGTTTTCTTCCGGCTTAAGTACTATAGCGCCAACCAATGGCTGTGAATCAGTTCCGCTGTGGTTTTTCCTTTGCCCATTAACTACACCGCGTTCAAAGACAGTCAAGTTGTGTACATTACCGCCATCAATCATGAAAATGAAAGCCTCCATTCAACCGTATGCACTTTCTTTTTCCTTTCTATGGCCTTGCGAGCCCATAAAGACGAACATCAGGATAGCTGCTTTGTATCAATGATGGCCTCCAGTGAAATAAATGTTTGATCAGTGTCTTGCACCGTTTTGGTTTGTGAATGCAGCGACCTTGTAGAGGTTGTATAGGGCAGCTCGTGAGTAGGCGCCATCGTTTCACTTCTGGATGAGAGGAACTGCTAAGTGAGTGTTATTCACTTCCTTTCCGGTCAACCTGATAGCCAATAGGGCGAACGTGAAGTAAAATTGGACATCAGCCTTTTAGAATATGGGTCTCTTGCGGTGCCTAATCAAGAAAAAAAAGATGCCTTCAATTGACGCATTCTTTTTTCTTCTCTGCGCTGCACTATCTTCATTATTTCGTACTTTCCTCATAATTATATTTCAATAGAAAGGTTGCATTTGCTACTGAAAGGGTGAAAACACAATGTTCAATGAAACAGCTTCACGAATCTCGAGTTTAAAACTATACAGTTCATGACATGTTATTCATGAACATTGTGTGTCATTGGCACATAAACGATGATTCCTACAACTATTACTACAAGGAGCTGTGGCACTGCAAACGAGACTCAGAAATATATCAGAATGTAAAATCTGCAGATAATACTACTGGAAGTAGAAGTGCTCTTCTAATAACGTTTAGGTTTCTTGCGCGATCTCAAAGGCAGGCACGAATAAATATTTGTAACAATATCTGACAAAGAAATAACTGCTAGATGGTGGTTCTGGTTCATCTAGAACAAACTTGCACAGTCCAAGTTACAACATGAACGACTTAGGAACAGGCCGACAGTGCACTCGGGTCTTGAGCTTGGTTTTAAATGGGGCTACGGTGTCTACTGGTATTAAAAATCAGGAGTTACTAAATACACGACAATGGAAACCAAATGCAGGACTTCAAGACCAGTAGAAGGCCTCATTGGTGTGGCACTTGCGTTCTTCGCCAGTTTCATTTGCATCTTCTCAAAGAGACCAATCTATCACATCTGCAAAAAATGGGGTCCACTTTCGGCCTATCTAGAACTCACTGCCAGATTCTCAGATGAGAACCTTTCAAACACACATTAGCACAATGCCGCTTATTCATTGACTGTGCTGATTAACACAATTTTATAGGTTCTAATAACTAGAATTGATACCTTAACATACATTGGTCCAGCTACTGTGAAAAAACCACTATCGAAGCCATGTTAAATCTTGACATCAATTTTAGAAGCAAAGGATGGTTTCATTTCATTTTATTTTATTTTATTTACCCTCAAGGGCATGTGGCATTATAGAGGGGAGTGGTTACAAGTTTACAAAGAACAAAATACAGCATGAAAATAAGTCATTCAACAAAAAGTAATCATTATACAACGTTAGCTGCGTAAGGACAACGACTTCAATACAATATGAACATTACACATGAAATACATAACACAAAGCTTTGTACACTTTTTAATTATAGAAAATTATGTAACTCTTGACGGAAAGTATGGTTATCAGTAATAGTTACTATGTCTTCGGGTAGATGGTTCCAATCAGCTGATGTACGAAGCATGAACGCTCGATAAAAACACTGCGAGTTGCATATTGCAATGCCAACCTTATGACGATGGTCTATACGATGCTATATGTACTGAGGATTGAGGATGTTTGTCATGAAAGGCGGGATGATGGAATATTTTGTGAAAAGCGGACAGGTGGGATATTTTACGATAGAATGCAAGTGAAGAGAGGCCTAGGTTGGATTATATTGAAGTTATACTGGCAATGCAATTAAAGTTCGACAGTATGAAACGGACGGAGCTATTCTGTACAATTTATAGTGAAGTGATCAAGTTATCGTGGTGAGGATCCCACACAGAACAGGCATATTCGAGTTTGGATCTTAAGAATGTTTTATACAAGAGCAATTTTATAGCTGATGATGCTTCTGAAATGTTACGACGTATGTAGCCTAACATGCGATTGGCATTATTGGTAATGTATTCGATGTGAGGTGCCCAAGATAGGTTTGTCGTGATAAGAACACCCAAGTATTTATACGAGTTGACTGGATCGATCAGGACGTTGTTTAAGTAGTATGTTAGAGGGGTGTTGGGTGATCTTGTTACGCTCATTACCTTACATTTGCCGAAGTTTAAGTCTATTCGCCATGTGCAGCACCAGGTTGCTACAGTGTTACGATCAGATTGAAGGAATGAAATGTCGTTATCAAAGACTATTTCACGAAAAATGACGCAATCATCTGCAAAAAGTTGACTGTTAGAAGAAATAGAAGACGTGAGGTCGTTAAATTAAGTAAGAAAGAGAAGTGGACCAAGGACTGGCCCTTGCGGTATTCCTGAGTGGACCGCGGGTGATGAATTGCGATTGTTGGCAGTAACGTACTAAATCCTGTTAAAACACGCAATCCGCTTCAGTAAATTATTGTCAAGGTTGAGAAGGCTCAATTCAAAAAGTATCAGTTGGTGACAGACTTTGTCGAAAGCCTTACCAAAGTCTAAAATAGTCGGCGTATGAGGATCGGTCCAAATTCTTATGCCGTTTGTGAGTGAATGATAGGAGGTGTTTGTCGCATGAAAAATGTTTGCGGAAGTTATGTTGTGCAGGTGTAAAAAAAGAGTTAGATTCAAGGACGGTAATGAGTTTGGTGAAAATCACATGTTGTAATAGTTTACAGGAAGAGCTTGTTAGAGGAATTGGGCGATAGTTATTCGGAAAGTGTTTATTGCCCGATTTAAAAATTGGCACTACCTTCCCGATTTTAAATTCTGTAGGAATAGTTGATGTATCTAAAGATTGTTGAAAGATTTTTGTTAGTTTGAATGAACTGTAAGTAACGGTGCTCTTTAGAAAATTAGAACCGATATTGTCGTGGGCCAGGAGGATAGTGAATAGGCAAGTTATATATTAGTTTAGCAATACCGGAAGAATCGATGGAAAGGGGGCATGACGATATAGTCGGAGTTCTGCGCACGAGGAAGAATGACGTTACCAACGAAAGAAAAGTTGTTTTTTAAAGTGTCATTAAGAAGATCGGCACGCCCGTTAGTAGGAACTGGATTGTCAAAATGATCTACTAGTGCTATGCTGTTATCTGGCAAAGGGTTAATCAGGCGCCAAGATTTGCGTACAATGAGAGCGTTTCTGGCAGTGTACAAGGAAGAAAGTGAAACTAGGAGGATTTCAGGGTGGCGATGTAAGCATTGTTTGCAGACTTGTAAATCTCCCAACGTTCTACTTTTATTCGGGAAACGGGAAGATAAGTCTGCAGAAAATGGTTACCTTAACAAAACAACGTTTATTTAAATAAAGCAAAAAAGAAAACTGCTGGAGGTAGCAGTTGCGCAGCCGAGTTTCTTCTTCCGTCTCCCGGTACTCGCCCATCGTCGCACACCCGCGCTCAACCCAGGGGTTCACTTTGGTGTCGCTTTAGAACGGTGGCCTCCAGGCGGCTGGGTTAGCGCAGTGGTTGGGGGCCGGTGCCATTTTTCTAGGTCCGTTTCGCAAAACAAGAGTGCGCAACTTTATTTCTGAAGAGCGTGGAGAGCATATTTCCAAAAAGATATACTTTTAATTACGCAGCTTTCACATATCGGTTACATTGAACAAAGTTTTGCGCGCATAATATTGTCACCCTCTCTAGATGCTATGTGAAAGAGTGCTAGTTAAAAAAACGCATGGCTGATCCCATTGTCTGGTAATCAGCATAACACTAATGAAAAACGCGTTTTCACAAATGCATTTGAGCATTTATTGCGCATTGTTTACCCCCAAGGGCGATTAAAATAATGCTACAGCAAAAAAAAAGTAGTGTCACGCATAGAACAGCAAGAAGCTCGACACTTGAACCCCGCATCTCAAGCAGCAAAAATGCAGGAAATTAACGTGCACAAGGCGGGAGTAGACGAACACCTCTCAAAACTCAACTTCTTACTTTGCATGTGGACAGCATGTTCCTTTAGTAAACGTGGCCACGGCAGTGAGCGAGGTGACCTTCGTGCTCCCTTTAACCACTGTCACTTCAAACCATATTTACAGTGGAAGCACAAGACATACAAAGTGCCCGAATCATGACGTAAGCGCACGCTCGAGTGACCACACTCTGTGGAGACACGTGCGTGCCTCCACGCGGGGTGACGACCCTTAGGGCGCGTTCAATGCGCGCTCTTCAAGCTATTTTGCTCCCGATTACGAAAATGCGATCAATTCGCCAAGTCCTGAGGGCCACCAATGGTATATGCTTTGTATATATAGCTCCTCGTTAGCAGTCTCTTCAGCGTATTCTGTGACCCAGCGGATTCGCGCCCCACGTCGCGTAGTGAGAGGTCGTAGGTTTGACGCCAGGTTCCGGAACTTCTTTATCTCAATTTTCTTCTTTGCAGTCTGTTAGTAATTATTTCACAACGTCTTGTTCGCGACGAAAATACGTCAGTGGAGCCGTGGTGAACACCAGCATAAAATACTTTCGTGTTATAAAACCACACGTACGGCTAGATATTTAGGAAGGAACTAATCAATTACCTACTGTATACAAGAATTTCTTGACCAGTTAAATAACAGCATTATAAATACCGTGTCCACCATAATGTGTATTTTCATACCAACACATTTACTTTTGACATTCACAAAGAGAGAAAAAAAACTAAGCTTGATGAGCCCTTAAGTAATACATTTCCGACAGGTACTTGTGATACACAGGTGAAACATTACGAACACTAAAAGGTTCGAGAGTGCCTGGAGCCCTTGTAATGGCGGAGGCCTTCAGCTTCACGCTGTATCGTTTCATGGAGCCCCAGTAGAAGACTTCTCTGAAAAAAGTTGCGGAGAGCTCTTTAGCCATACGCATTTCAAGTTACCTTTTTCTGTTTTCTGCCAAGACAACGGTCCTTTCCTGGGTTCCCGCTTTAAGTACGTGATCTAAGATATCGCTGCAACTTCTTCCTGACAAGGCATCTGTAGTAGCTAACCTTTCAGTTCGGCCTAAAGAAAAACATAGCTGCTAGATACAGTGGTGTATACCTTCCTTCGGCTCACCTGTCAAAGCCACTCGTCCCCGGGCTAAGGAGAATTGCTGCAACGTCTGTGGCTGCCCAGGCTGCTCGAACAAGCCCTAGCGTCACGAGAACCGAACAAAAACAAACCACAGAAGGGGAGGTCAAGACGCAGCAGTCTTCATCGTTGTAGGGGATGTTGAAACAGTCACGAATGTTCATCCCCCATCGTCACCTTTTGGCTCTATTAGACTCTTCATTATGTGTCGCATGAAAGCTAAGACTGCGCGCACTGAAACTTTATCCATGTGTGGTAACGTGACGTACACCATCGCTTTGAGAAGCTTAACTTGGTCCAAAAGGTTACCTGAATCGGTCACTTCCGACTGAGGTGCCGCTATTCTAACAGGTGTCGCAACGAAAGAATGGAAGCTGTTATTATATTTAACACAGATGACATCTACTGAAGCTTGTTTGATTTATAGCCATGGGAGTCTGATAATAGAATAGCGTGCATCTTCTGATGTTACATAAATTCTTTAGTCCCTGGCGTCCTATAAAAGAGACAAAGCAATTTTGCTGCAAAATATGACACAATGAAGTCGGAAATTCAAAAAAAGTGCCGCCATATCCACGAAGTGAATGATGATGAGTGGGCGAAGCTCCGGAGGTAAACCTGGTAAACCATGAATCCTCTGTACATTTTGCCCACTCGATTTTATTACATCGCTCCCCCTAGCGTACGTCGCCGCACTAAATCGAACGATTGCCTTCAACCAATGACACGCGCCATATGTGACATCATTCCTATTTTATAAGATCTCGCGTCTTTCATCAACTACAAGTACCGCTTTCTAGTTTATAACATCTTGCATCTTTTCATCATCAGCTACAAGTACCACCATCTAGTAAACACTACAAGAACTAAACGAGAGGTGGCTACATACAGGGGACGGTACCGCCATCTAGTGAACACTGCAACAACTAAACTAGAGGTGGCTACATGGATGGATGGATGCTATGAGCGTCCCCTTTATAACGGGGTGGTGACAAGTATGCCACCAGGCTCGACAAAAAAAAAAAACCTTTTTTTCTTTTTTTATGTTGGCCTAATGCCTCTACTTCGATAAATTCTATCTTAATGGAAAAAAAGGTAAATTTTCAGCTTAAGTTCTCTGCCATTTACGGTACACTGTCCATATTTTATTTTTCCAATATTTATTTTTGTCCTTTCTCTCTAATTTTCTGCCACCAATACTCTAACCGTCTCTTACTTATTTCAATCGCGGGTGTGTTCAGCTTTCCATTGTTGTCCCTAAAACCCAAGGCTTCCTGTAGGCACGTGCCCAAACGTACACCTGGGTGGATATCTCCACATTCAATCAGAACATGCTCCGCCGTTTCCTTATCTTTCCCGCAGCATGTGCATTGTTCTTCTTCTTTACTGAATCTTGCTTTATAACTACGCGTTCTAAGGCAACCCGATCTCGCTTCAAACAGTAAAGCGCTTCCCCTTGAATTATCGTAAAATGCCTCCCTCCTTATTTCATTTTTGCCCTTTCGGTAGTTACTCAAAGCCGGTTTTTTCTCCATAGCTGCCATCCAGTAAATCCTCTCCGCCTCCCTGACTTTTCTCTTAACGCTCTTTGTTGACATATGGCTTACAATACCAGCCGTATATTTACTAGTGAGTCTTCTAGTTCTTTTTCTCCACTGTGTGTCCACGCTCTTCCTATACAAATAACGGAACACCTTCTCTGCCCATCTACTCTCCTTCATATTTCTTAGCCTTTCTTCAAACCTTATTTTGCTCTGCGCTTCCCTCGCCTCAAAACCTGCCCACCCCATATCGCCCATACATACAGGGGACGGTACCGCCATCTAGTGAACACTGCAAGAACTAAACTAGAGGTGGCTACATACAGGGGACGCACAGCCCACGCCCTAAGGAGCTTCGCCCCTAAAAGGTTCTAGAACTATCCTCAGTACATCTGCGCAAGCAAAGGTAGTAATTTTTGTGTCGTCGCCTTCGTTGGAGCCCTGTAATGTAGAAAACAAAATGGGGGATAGCGATAACAATGACACTCGCCACAACCCAATAATGAATGACACCTTACTGGGTAATTATTAGATCAGTAGCTATTGAACCTAATGTTGTTTTTAAGATATCTTACTTGCTATTCACAAAATGGGTTTTTTCTAACACTAGCGTATCACCCGCAGCAGCGGAGAATCTTCATGTCCTAAATATAGGAAACAAGGGCTCAGTGATTGTCTGACCTCTGAATGCATTGAGGCTAATCCAGGTGTGTAGCTGTTGTAAAAGGACCGGATTTCATGTTATTCTAGTCGAGAAACCTGTCCACATCACATTGATAATATGTAAGAGATGTTTATAGTGAGATAGCATGTAATGAATTTTAATTCCTTTCATGCAATATAATAATGGTGCATGGTGGAGCTAGAAGACAATGATGACGTGTAGTTCAATTAGCTTGCCCTTGCAAACATTGGCGGAATTAATTCTGACACTGCAAGGCAAGATTTGGCAATTTTTGATGGTGTTGGATCTTCCGAAGTGTTCAATAAGTAGACGGAGGCCATTCAAGTGCAATGAGGAGCTGTGTATCACGAGCGCAAAAAATTACTATTGGACCCTTCAGGCGCTGTAACTAATACGTGGTTGCTGTATGTTAATTTCACAACAATTACTTGCACTAACTGGGCTAAATAAACAAATGTATTTAAATTAACCATATTTAACTTTAAAACCACTAAGCCCTGGTGTCTTGTATATAGTACATGGAGCCATTTTTGTTGTACACTGATGTGATGCTCAGAAAAATAAATATTATTTTCTTGCTAACGTTGTATTAACCCTAAATCAAAGAGAAACAAAAGATATATGCTGGTTTAAAAAATTCAGGGCTGAATGGGTTAAATACATGCGTCTAATACTAAATACATGGTGCATAAACTAGTGGTCTAGTTACTCGGCACAGCAGCCAAATTTCGACGGCGGAGGGGGGGTTGAAAATATCGGTGTTGAGTCTTGAGTGCTCGTTCAAGAAGCGCTGGTTGTCGAAATTGATTAGGAGGATCCTACTAGTGCCTGCTTCATTGGCTTGGCGCGAAAACCCCTGACAATGAAAGAGAAGGAGAGATGTAAGAGTGGATGAAATGATATCGTAACTGCATGAAATTAATATATTGAAATTTTGTGACTCATTTAGGATTTGTTTCATAAGAAAATTCCAGGCGCATATACACAGAAGCCCTGTTCACCACGACCTTGTCCACAGTACAGCTCCAGCACACTCTGCTTAGTTATAAAAAAAGCAGCATAGGCAACAGAAGTTTTAGTGTTGAAGAATGTGTTCTACACTTTTTTAAGAAGCAATAAGCAAACAAAATACAGCGTATAAAATACAAGATCATTATTAGAATAGGATATTTTTGAGAATATGCTTTTGTCCTTTTGTGCGGTAGCTCTATCACGAGCATATTTTATATTTATTCTGATGGCTGGCAGATGTACGTCAACGAAAAAAAGGTAGTTTAGACGGAAACACTCTTTCTTCATTATCCTATGTGGACAGGAGAAGCAGGTAGGCCGCAAGCCGTGCATTCTTAAGTGGTAATTACGCAAAGGAAATTATCCATCATGGTCTCGAGTGCTTACGCATGCCAATTTCCGGAATTTAGAAAACAACCAAAGGTACAACCTAAAGAGTAGCGCGAGTTTACGCTTGGCCGTGTGACGTAATAGCACGAGCCTTCAAAGTAAGCCTACTTTTACTTTTCTGTGCGACAAGACTAAGTGTTCTGACATGCCCTTGTAGATGTCAGAGCAAAATTTGTCGCGTCAGCACAACTATGTGCATTAAAAAAGTTCACCAAACTTCCGAAGATAGATAATTAAATATACAATAAATAAAGAGATAAACTGACTCTTAAGGCAATAGCTTGAGAGTCCTGCAATTTTTTCCTCTGCATTTTGGAGGAAGACTGCTGCATTGCTTTCGCGGACGATACCACGTGTGCCTGCATATAGTTTCTCAGGAAAATATCTAGATTGAAACGTGACGCCAGCGTCTACGCCAACTTCTTGTAGGGCGCCGTTGGAGCACTGAGATCGGCCGTATGTGTCTGCGAGAATTTCGTTGGCTAGTGTTGGAGGAGACTTCGGCTCAAAAGCGCATATTTGGACGTGCAAATTTTCTCTAAAACAAAAATTTCGTAAGTGAAACTTATTGATATGTTTCATTATCCAAAAAAATATATCATACCCGTATGACTTCCCCAAACGGTGAAGAAAACAGATGACAAGCTGTGACAAAGAAAAAGCTATCGTTGTCGTCTGGCTGCCAAGTTTAGCGGCCCTTCATTACTTTTTACGCTTCGTATGATTGTGCATCAAGACAGAAGTTTTCATTGTTAAATAACACTCGTTTCCTGGCAATGATAACAAGTATCGCTTACTACATGCTCTTTCAGTAGGAAATGAGCAATCTTGACGCAAGAAACGCGCTGTAACCAGACGCTTGTTCTAGGTACCCGGCCGCTACGCGAACAATACGAAATCGAGTCACATTCGAAGCTCACATATCCCAGCATTCACAAACGTCCTACAGATCACAGCGCCAGTTCTCCGTCTAGGTAAAGGGGGAACCTCTACGTTTAATTCTAAGGAGAGCGTTGCAAATTATTCTTTGAAGAGCCCTTCCACTCTTTCTTGTGAGGTCCCTTGTTTGCCACATGCAATACTCCCTTGAACAGACACATCTGTTCGTTTACAAGATTAGTATATGTTGTCGTTGGAGAGTTTCTCTAGATTCCTGCGTTGCAGGACAGGGCTGAATGAAAAGAAAAGTGAGCACTTCTTTTTCTATTACAGTGTGAAACACACTCAGTCACGGCAGTAGGTTATTCCCATGAACCATTTGGTGAGGTTAGCCTCACTTTGATCTTTATTTTGGGCAACCACAATTTTTTTCGCTGCCGAATCGCGATTACAGCAGTCAAGGTAGTATAAGCGTCAAGCTATTCACAACAAGCCATTTAAAAGAGAACAGAACTGAAAGCAGTTATTTACCGTAGATAAAAATTTCTAATTCACATTTTGTGGCAAAAAAAAAAGGCAGACGTTATGGGACACCTACGGTGTTAAAAAGTTTATACGTATAAGCACTGACTTATCATACGATAGTGTTGTTCCATAGCAATTTTATTTCCAAAGCACCTACTAGAGGTTTAACATTAAAAACGTCTTTCTTTAAAAAAACCCGTGCATGGGAAGTGAGGGTTAATTCGAAAAAGAGCAGCACATTCTGTTCTTCTTTTGTTCACCTTACGGTGTGAATCCTACTGAGCCGCGGCAGCAGGTTAGCCTCACCAATCTGCAGTCAAATAAAACGCGCTCTATACGAGACCGTGCAGCGCGGGGAAAGTTGAAGTAGTGCGAGGGATTCTCAGGAGAAATTATGACGCCTATTCGCGGCCCCATCAACGACCAAGTTCCATCCGCAGCGTGTCCCAGCGTCAACTGCGGCTGGGTGATAAAGTCCAATAACCCTCGTCTCACCGACGCGAAGGGCACTTAGGCGGCCTCGCGATATCATTGCGAGGGTTGGTCCGAAAGAGCGCCCACCTATTTTATGCCTCTTCCGCCGCCGAGATGATGCTCTGCTCTTTTCTGAGCAAAAAAAAAAAGAAAAGAAAAATGGAACAAACTAAACTGGCTCACATAGAAGGAAGCATCGAAGCTTCGCCGAGAGAGTACTTTCGGCGAATGTTTCCTGGTTCTAATGAAGGTGGTTGCACTCGACATCACATACCTAAACAATGCGTTAAGGCATTACTATGTGATTAGAAATTAACAATTAAACATTTTAATCAATCTTTCTTATTTTGTAGGAGAGAAAAAAGTAGTCGTGTTTGCGTAGACAGGAAATAAAATTGCGAAAGAAACTGGAAAAACTAATAGCAGGTGATATGGTGCCACTTCCACAATAAAGTAGATTAAATTCAAGCTCTGGCGTAAGTTTCGTCTTACGCTGAGTCCTTTGGTAGGTCACGCACTTTCAGTTCGCTTAATTTCACATGATTTCAATGTTAAAAAAAGACATTACAATAGCCACCACAGCAATGCGGTGGGCTGAGAGCAAGAACATTTAAGACTTCACAAACGCTTTGGCCACAATCAACACAGATTAATACAAGCATGAATTAACCACTCATCATTCATTTTCAGAACGTCTTTGTGACAATCACATATATTTTCTTCTAAAAGACAATGAGAAAAAATGATTTTATAAACGAATGATATACCTCATTTATTGTAGGAAACTGTTTAATTCTAGTGGGAGAAATTAAGTAGGTCAGCTTTCGGAGATGACAGTACGAGCGTAAGGAATTCGGCATTGATCATTTTCTTGTTTATCACAGAGACTAATAATGTGTTCGCTGACAATGCGGTTAATGTAAACGTCTCTAAGATACAGCTCATTTGTTTACACAACACACTGAAAATAATTAGTCTAGGCATCTCATTTCTGGCTCACGTTTTTTGTTCACCGTGCTCTTGGAGACCTGTTTCCATTGTTTCATCTGTTAAGTTCTTCGGAATACTTTTCGACAGTTACTTCACCTGGAACTGTGATCAGGCTTACGTTTGTTCAAGGCTACGGACAGACACTCCAACAATATACACTATCAGATTCTATAGAGTTCGCAAAAATGATACAGCAATCGTTAGGTCAGAGTGCTTTTCGGTACGGTGTTACGTCGTCCCGTAACTGTGCGATTCATTGGGGAAATAAAACCAACTCTAGCCTTCGCTCTATATTGAAAGTGATTCGCTATGATTTAGAACGGCCCTCAGGCACAGACATATTTATATCGCTACGGTGCTATAACTATTGATGCCTTCCTTACTGAAAGGGCTGTCCTGAGGCACTTTTGGTCCAACAAGTATAAGGTTTCATATGTCCCTACTCGTTGCTTTTGACCTAAAACCATTTTCGGGTGATTCGCTCCTCCCCAGATATGGTAAGGGCACTCGGAGCTACTTCATACCATCTTGCTTTATTAAACTACCCGCGAGTGCTTTCCATGCTCAATCAAAGTTTAGACTGAATAAAATTCTTCGTCACTTAATTTTGTAACTCTTCTGCAAGTATTGTTTTCCTCGGGTAAATGCATCGGTGGTACAGGAACCTAAAGGTTGGCTTACATCAGTCTTGCCATTGGTGTACTAAATAAATCAACTTTCTCTATATTTTCTCTGTCATTTTTATTCTGCACGTGTTCAAATTATGTTGTAATGCTTTGTTATGTTATTTCTTGTTTTCTTTGTTTTTCTTTTTTTTTCTCTCCTTCACCACATCAAACATTTGATGATGTCCTATTATTGTATTGTTGCCATTGCATGATCGGATGTCCGGCTATGTTACGCTGCTTGTAGTAGTATCAGTTTCATTTTGTTTTGCACTGCTGTACAAGCACGCCTTTTGTTTGTGTACATACCCCAAAGAGAAAAGTGTATGCAAGCATCTATGTCGCCTTAGATATAATAAGTCTTGTGGTCTGCTGTCTGTCGGCTCTGCCCTTGAAGCCTAATGAAACTTTGGCAAACCAATTTAGTATCTCTGTGCTGCTTTTTCAAAATGCTAATAAAAGAATACTGTTAATAATATAGGCAGGTGTAAGGGGGTCAAACTAGCGACATCAGTATAATAGAAGCATACCGTTTCTTTTGGCGAATAAAACATCGCTTCGCCAAAGTCAAATTCTGAGCCAGCACTTGGTTGTTAAATAAGAGCTTAGAAATAGAGTTACCAGTGTGCATCGCGTGGAACACCACATTACGCGCAATGTTTAGGCAGTAAAGCTCTTTTACAGATCGTTTCTTGTGAGGCGATTGCGAAACCGATCCCCATCACGAACGAGTACGTGTCACATTAGCTGGGGCGAAACCGAACACTGAACGCTAGTCCACTAAAGATGAAGAATGTAATTGACAAACCAATGGCACTATGGGTTAAAATTAATGAAATGACCAATGCCTCAGCTCGCGCATCGCCATATCTCATTCTTCCAGTGGTAGAATACTTCACCACAATCAGGTATAGAAAATTAGCTATTCACACAGATCGCATGGAATCATTAAGCAGATGTGTGAAATATAAGTACCTAAAATTTCCATGGAAGACGCAGTGGAGCCAATCTCGACAACCAGAAGTCACGATCGCTAGGTTTCGATGCCGTGTCTCCCATTGAATTGACACTTGCAGAAGGCAGGTCTGACAATATCACCCCTCTGCAGATTCTGCGGAGAACCAGAAAGTATTGAACATTACTTTTTGTCATGTCGACGATATCCTCGTACTAGAAGTCGACTTCTCATTACTCCTCTTTCAAAAATAGGCTTGAGTGTATCGGAGGAAAACGTTTAAAGCTTCGATGCCTCAAACTTTACATCATCATCATCATCATCTTCATCATCATCATCATAATCAGCCTGACTACGTCCACTGCAGGACAAAGGCCTCTGCCATGTTCCGCCAGTTAACCTGGTCCTGTTCTTAATTTCATCTGTTCTCCTAACCTTCTGTCTCCCCCTAACCCACTTCCCTTCTCTGGAAATCGAGTTTGTTACCCTTATTAACCAGCAGTTATCCTGTCTACGCTTGGCATACTTCCACATTAATGTCTCTGATGTCGTGCGCACTTTCATGATATATCAACTCAACAAGTACCATTTCAACAATTATTCGTTATTTCAACAAGGTAACACCCAACTAAGTTCTTCAAAATTGTTTCCATCTGGTTGATACGGCAGTCTAGAATACGAGCTAAAAAACATGATAGTTCTAGCTTAGCTTTAATGAATTATGCATTATCACCATTTTATTTATTTTTTTAAATCTTCTGCCATTCTTAAAATAACATAAAATTCTCAACGTCACATTCTTGGTCAACCCTCCGGTACGTGCCGTATATTGTTGGCGAACCGCACAAACAAACCAATCACTCCGAAGTGACGGCTATTAGCTGAAGACCACCAGCACAGAGTACCAGGCAGCGGGAATGGTAACAGCGGCTCTGAGAAGACGCCAAAGCGATGGAAGGCCTGCTCAGCCGACGATGTGCGCGACGGTCTATGAGGAGTGCGAACGCTCAGCTTCAGCGCGTTTCTGTCTGAAAAGTTTTGACAATCATGTTGTGTGCGTAACTGTCTGTGGTTTAACTTCAACCTCTCTGGGCTACGAGGCCGGATAGAAAGCTTATCATCACCTTTCGAAAGCCTAGAAACGACCTGTCAGCAACCTAGAAACAACCTGCACCACTAAGCCAAGGTTTATAGCGACAACCTAGAATCAACCAGATTTGTTTTCAAAATCAACCAGTTTCAGCGTTTCGAGCCTTGCGCGCCTTAGTGCAAACTCCTTGTCTATATACTCGGCTTAAAAGGGTCATGATAGGTCACCCAGAAATTGACGGTATTCCGCAAAAAAAAAAAAAACGAAAGTAGAGGGTCAAATGTGGTGATGATGATTTGTGGGGTTTAACGTCCCAAAACCACCATATGATTATGAGAGACGGCGTAGTGGAGGGCTCCGGAAATTTAGACCACCTGGGGTTCTTTAACGTGCACCCAAATCTGAGTACACGGGCCTACAACATTTGCGCCTCCATGGGAAATGCAGCCGCCGCAGCCGGGATTCGAACGCGCGACCTGCGGGTCAGCAGCCGAGTACCTTGGCCAATAGACCACCGCGGCGGGGGGTCAAATATGGTAGTACACGTGTGAAAACTGGAGTGTACAAGATTATTTCAGTTCAAAACAAGCCGTAGAAGCCATCGGCTGTAAACTACGTCCACCGCCGGCGACCGCCGTTGTGTCATGGCGCGCGTGACGTTTCAAAGCAATTGAGCTGAGTAGTCGTCTGCTACGAAACCGCATCTTCGGTACGCGGTCATTGTTGCGAGTGTTGCTTGCCGCGTAATCCGCTGGTGTCAGTTCGTTGAAAGTGTTGCGGCGTGTTACCGGTACCATCGGCAGATGCGGCGACGACGTCGTATAGGTTGCGCATTTTGAATTCAATTTCATCGCCACCAGCTACAGCCACGAAGAAAGCGCTGAAGACGATGTGAACCAAGATGCCAACGACCTCGCCGTTGTGGCGGACGTCAGACGGCTTTCCACAATGAAAGTAGCTTTATTTTGGGCGTGTCAGGTTGAAAAGCGAGCTTGGAATATGGAGGTCTGTTGGCGCTAAATTCGTGAGCAAGTGTGCTTAGCGCCGTGGAATTGGGAAAGCGTGCAGATTTTTGTTGGCTATTATACGTGCAATACGACTTTCAGTACTGAACGAAATAAATAGGTGATCATTGCAATGCTGCGCGTTGGGACCGTTGTTCTTCTATCGGTTCGTCCATGTGGCATATGTAAACATCAGCCCAAACGAACAGCGAACGGCACATGAGAGCGGCATTAAAGTTATTCACGATATACATTTCGACCGAATCTTTGCTTGAACTCTGTCGATTGCATTCGGTTCCGGTAAAAAAAAAACTATAGCAAGTATGACGCTGAACCATGACACTGCCTGCGAGGAGTTTCTATGAATATTCAGTCATAGTGGCAAACGGCATATGCATTGCATATTCACAGGACACTTTTGCAGTGAAAGCTGTTATGAGATCGAACCTTATGAGATCACGCACGGCACAGTAGTTGTCCGCCGCAGCCGCCGGTGTCCGTAAGCACTATCACACATATAAGAGAAAAAACCTGGTACCAAGGACAGAGTGGGGCACGAACCCGGGTCCACTGGGTGCTAGCCAAGTATTCTACCCCTGAGCCACACCGCTGCATCGAACTAGTTCGCAAACTTGCCTTAAGAAGGCTTGATGTCGCGAAATTAATCGCGTTATTATGGGTAATAAAGCGTTTTAGAGCAGCAAAGGACAACCAGTCATAACACAATGCGAATAGCGTAACGAGTGGGCCGTTAAATGTTCCAACTCTTTACAAAACCTTGTTGTTGTTCCCCTATTAACTGTGGCACATAGCTACTTCAGATATAATTGCTCATCGTTGTCAGCCACTGCATGAACAATTGGCACAAAGTTTTTTTGCAAATGTTTAGCGAATAATACGCTTCTCAGAAGAATGACGAAGGATAGCATAGCGAATGCCGGCCGACTACACAGAAATTATTATTATTATTGCTGTAGTGGGTACCCAGCAAGTGTGCTTGCAGCAGTTACCCAATGAGTGTTAATAAAAGGCTCTGAAAGGCCTCTTTTAGCTTTCGCTGTGACTGGGCTGCGCCTTCCGCGCAGGCCTGGCGTTTTTTGTTTTTTCTTACCTCTAAAACTGCTCGCTGCAAGTACCAGCGCTACACTAGGGATGCGGTAGCATTGTTTCAACTCCTGGAAGTCATTTAGCTCCACTGGCAAGCTGAACAACGCAGAAAAAGTTGCTGACCAAGGAACACGATCGTCCTCCGGAATGGAGACGACGCAACACCTCATTCAGCAAGCGGTTCATGAAGTCACTGCTAGTGATCTCGCCAGTGTTTCCCGACTCTCAGGCCGCTCGTTCGTTTACGAAAATATTCTATTTTAAATAAACGGCTCGGCCAAATTCGGTTGAATTTCGCCAGCTTATATGTGAACATACAAGGTTCAACCAACACAAGTAAGAATATGGTTGAAAATTGGGTGTCATGACGACTTTAAGTTCACCGTTGTCGGGCAGCACACAATAAAGCAATAACTGTGCGTGTGGGGACATTTTATTACATTGTAAACTACTGCAAGTACTCTGTACAATACCGTACTATTTTGACTTTCTTCAGTGTACTATATCAGTGTGTTCTTGAGCTGTGCATTTTTAGTTCGGGTAACCACTATAATTTGTTTTGCTGCAGAACTTACGGAAATGACGCAGCCAAGGTAATATAAATCTCTACCTGTCAACATCAAGACAGTCATAAAATACAGGACAGATAACAATCAGCTAATGTATATAAAATAGATATTTATGTAGTAAAAGCTAATTTATTGTGCCCAAGAAAAACGTAATATGACCAGTACAATGTCGCAAAGTTTAGTAGGAACAAGGTCAGCGTGACTGTGCTATAGGATAATATTAAAAATATTACTCTTGAAGTTTTTATTCGATGGTACATTTTAAGGGATTTTGAGCCAGTCGTAGGAGAAGAGCTTAATTGCAGTTTACGGGCTCATCTGTCGAAAAGTAGCGCGAATATTTTATTTCTCAAGAGTGGTTAATTGGAGACCTGTTTTTGCTCCAAATGAAAGTACTTCCAAAAGACTGTTTGCTTTGCCCACAAGGTCATACAAATCACAACTGATAGAAAATAAGCTGGCAAAGCCTGCACACAAAATAAATCTTGTAACATTACCGAAGCCTACCGTGTCGTTAACGCAAACATCAACAAGGAGCGAACCCAGGATACAGCCTTAGGACAAGCGATGTGATACTTCCTGAAAACAATACGCATAGCCACGGATTTCCACTTTTGCTGTCATTATTAGAAGTAGTATTTTATGGTGTATAAAAACACTTTTAAATTGTTTACTACTAGCCGCCACCATTTGTAGCCATGCATGGTCATAATAGACACGTTACTGAAGGACTGAGCAGAGCGACCATGCTGGCAATTAAGGCATTGCATCTGGCTGGAGAGTTATATACATATCTGAATTTGTTACAAAGATGACACCCGCAGAAGTGAATATATTTACGTGTATAGAAAAAAAGAGGCACGCGCTTCTCAAAAAAGTGCCTATTGGTCAAAGTTTCGATCGGAGCTCCGCCTACGATCCAAACGTCAACCAATAAACAGTTTTTGAAAAGTGTACCTTTTTTTTCCCGTTTATATCTGCATCAGTTCTGGGCGACACGACCAGCTTACTAAGCGGCTCCATAAGCAGCAAATTACCATTCCATACCAAACAATTTGCGCATATGCAGGAGGTGTACAGTACAAAGAGGCCAAATTAAGCAGAACCATTCCTTTGTACTGTCCTTAAAGCAAATCATTCTTGCCATGTTTTTGTTATGTCTGTCAAATAGCCTATAAACACTTCCTTCTTTAATTGATCTGTGAGGTTTAACGTCCCAAAACCACCATATGATTATGAGAGACGCCGTAGTGTAGGGCTCCGGAAATTTCGACCACCTGGGGTTCTTTAACGTGCACCCAAATCTGAACACACGGGCCTACAGCATTACCACATGAATCGGAAATGCAGCCGCCGCAGCCCGAATTCGATACCGCGATCTGCGGGTCAGTAGCCGAGTACCTTAGCCAGTAGACCACCGCGGCGGGGCACACTCCCGTCAATAAAACGCTTGGTTTCAACTCGATCTGCGTATGTTTCGCCAGTGCTTGCGAAGCAGTTTCTATATCCCACGAGAACAGGCTTGTGTGGTCATGTGCGCCGCAAAATACACTGCGGGCTTCTTTGTTCTCAGGCTTTGCACACGCGCACTTGCAGTGATGGCTTCAGCCTGCGTGTGAACACAGCAGGGCGTCTCTCGTAACTGTTACACTGTTTTTATTTCACACACTTACCCTAAGACTCATATTGCGATGTTACAATGCTACTCGTAAGCCACACAGTTGTTCATATTGACGCTGTAAGTGAGTTAACCGACGTAGTGAGTTCACAGTTTCTGTAAAGATACAGTACACTGTGCAGTCATGACGAACAAATCAGTAACCACAAACTGTGATAAGGTCGTATAGGAAGTAAAAAAAAAGTTAAAATCTTTCAAAGAGCTGGGTCAGGTTCACGCAGTTTTACTGGCATTGGCGTTTTTGACAATGGCGTAATTAGCTGTTTTTCCGCGTTCGCGTTAAATGCTTGCGAAGAATTCGGAAATATAAAACACATCAAGTATTACACAATGTCTTCCCCACTATTTATTTCCTTTCTTGTTATATTTTTCTTTTTTCTCGAGCTGGCTAGAAAGCAGGTTTCCGTTGAATGGTAAAACATGACACTGACCACCCCTTCGAACGGGAAAAATATTCCAAGACCTTGGCCCCTGCGGTGTAGCTCTCGACGTTGCAGCGGCTGTGTTGAACTGAGTTGAACACTCGAACGCAGTTGAATGGGCGTAGATATAAACGCGCATTTAGGAAGGTAGTTTTGTCTTGTCTTTAGTGCAGAAAGCTTCTGGGGAAGGGGGAAGAAAAAGATTGCGGACACTTTTGACAGTTCAGATTTGAAAGTACGTTATATATATATATATATTGTAGCGAAGCCTCCGAACTCTGAAATGGGTCGAACTCTTGAGTACCTTCTAGTGGGGCTACCCAACAAGAACGCCGCTCGCGCTGAGAGTCCGTGCTTGGCCGTTACTGTCGCCATTGTGTATACTCGCTGTCTGCCCGCTAATAAACGCCATAACAATTTGGTGGAGAGTGCTACGATCCCTTTTGATGCCCTGGGAACTGCGTTCACGTACCCTGCAATCAACAATGTCCCACGACGCCTCGCAGCAAACGCCTCCTCCCATGCCACCCCCTTGTGCCGGTGTCCCCAGGATCCGAGATCCACCCATCTTCACGGGCGCCGATGGCACTGACGTGGAGGACTGGCTCGCTATCTACGAGCGCGTGAGCGTCCCCAACAAATGGGACGAGGACGGCAAGTTGACAAACTTGGTGTTCTACCTTGCGGGCGTTGCAAGCTTGTGGTACAACAACCACGCGTCCGATTTCGCAACCTGGTCCAATTTCAAGACCGCTATTACCAACGTTTTTGGCCGCCCTGCCGTTCGTAAGCTGCAAGCCGAGCAGCGCTTACGCGAACGCGCTCAGCAGGCCGGTGAATCATTCACCAGTTACATAGAAGATGTCCTGGACCTTTGCAAAAAATCCAACGACAGCATGTCCGAATCAGACAAGATCCGGAACGTCATGAAGGGCATTGACGATGATGCCTTCACGATGCTGCTTGCCAAAAACCCAGGCACAGTAGCTGAGGTCATCACGCTGTGCCAGAGCTACGAGGAGCTCCGCCGGCAGCGTTCGATGACCCGTCGCTCTACACCACGAGATGCAGGACTTGCAGGCTTGGAGGCGAGCTGTGATCAGGTGGCACTGCTGGCAGACCTCAAGTCCTTCATACGTGAGGAAATCGCGCGGCAGTTCTCTCTCCTGCCCTTTGCCCACCCACCGGCTGCTCAACAATCGGCCACTACCATTCTTCCACCCATCCGCCGAGCAATTGAGCAGGAAATAGCGGAGGTCATGCCGACGTACCAACCACAACAGCTTCCGGCCCCTGCGCCCCCAAGTTACGCCCAAGTGGTCGCCAGGCCGCCTCTACTCGTTCAACCGCCCGCCCCACTGACTTACGCCGAAGCTGCCGCACGACCTCCATCCTTTACAGCGGCTATGCCGGCTACGTATGTTGACGTGACCTCGCAGACTCAGCTCCAGCACCCCCTGCAGCCTTTCCAGTCACAGTTCCGTCCATCGGCTCTTACGTCATGGACAAGACCTACCCCAGCGAACCGATGGCGCACACCCGACAACCGGCCCATCTGTTTTGCCTGCGGTTACGGCGGTCACGTAGCCCGTTATTGCCATCGTGTACAGCCGGCTCCAATTTCTTCGCCTATTGCTGGCCACCTCAGCCGTCCCTATCACGACGAACCACCGTCTATGCCACCGCCGTCTCGCCCAGGTCCATCTCCTCGAAGGTCGCCGTCTCCACGACGTCGTTCCCTGTCACCCATGAGGCCAAGTTCGGCTAATCATGAGCGGGAAAACTAGTCGTCGCAGTCCCCGAGGCAAGGACTGCGATGCTATTGCGATGTGAAAGCCCTCAGAGCCGCCCATCTAATGTCATAGACGTGCTTGTGGACGGTGTTCATGCATCTGCTCTTATTGACACTGGAGCTGCAGTATCCGTTATGGACGAAAACTTCTGCCGCTTGCTTCGAAAAGTGACGACGCCAATTTCTGGGTTGTCCCTTCGTACTGCCGGTTCACATCGTATCCATCCTTCAGCAGAGTGCACAGCTCGCGTTGTCGTTCAGGACGTTCTGTATGTCGGCCAATTCATCATCATTCCTGCATGCTCTCATGACGTCATCCTGGGGTGGGATTTTCTCTCCCGCAACGACGCCGTCATCCATTGTGCCGCTGCCGAAACTGAACTCTCACCCTTCTCGCATTTGACGCCGGAAGACAGTCCCTCGAAACTGAGTAAGATTCTCGTGAAAGACGATACCATAGTGCCTCCAAGTTCGGCAATGGGTGTATCTGTCTACTGCGCTGGACTCTCCGACACAATTGCACTCGTTTCGCCATCCGACCGTGCTTGCCGAAGGAAAGGGTTGCTAGTACCTTTCGCGACCGTGCAAATCACCCAGAGCAAGGCCGCTATTTTTGTGACCAACCCATCCCCGTACACTGTTACCTTGGTTCGAGGGGAATGTCTCGGCAGAGTGGAACCAGTGGATAACGCACAAGTCCTGGACGTACCTGATGACTCGCGTTGTCCCAGTTCGTGTACCGTCAGCGCTGTTTCCACTTATGATTCATCATCTCCTGATGTATTTGGCCCTTACATTGATGACAATCTTACGTCGGTACAGCGTTCCCAGCTTCTGGACCTGCTGCGAGAATATCATTCTTCTTTCGATGTCGGGCGAAGTTCTCTCGGTCGCACGTCCGCTGTTACACATCGTATCGACACTGGTGCCCATCCACCATTACGGTAACGTCCCTACCGCGTGTCGCCTGCTGAACGTCGGGAAATTAACCAGCAGGTTGATGATATGCTCAGACGCGACGTTATTCGGCCCTCGGACAGTCCATGGGCGTCTCCTGTTGTTCTTGTCGCCAAGAAAGATGGTTCTGTGCGGTTCTGTGTGGACTACAGACGGCTCAATAAGATCACTCGCAAGGATGTTTACCCACTGCCGCGCATCGATGACGCAATTGACAGCCTTCACGGAGCCGAATTTTTTTCTTCTCTCGATCTGCGCTCCGGGTACTGGCAAGTACCCATGGCTGATGACGCTCGACCGAAGACTGCGTTCATCACACCCGACGGCTTGTACGAATTCAACGTCATGCCGTTTGGTCTATGTAATGCACCTGCGACCTTTGAGCGCATGATGGACACCGTTCTGCGCAACTTGAAATGGCACTCGTGCTTGTGTTACCTCGATGACGTTG
The DNA here is from genome assembly GCF_043290135.1 of Rhipicephalus microplus. NCBI lineage: Eukaryota > Metazoa > Arthropoda > Arachnida > Ixodida > Ixodidae > Rhipicephalus > Rhipicephalus microplus. The sequence continues at coordinate 105,516,593 of NC_134708.1, read as the reverse complement.
TTGTGTTCGCTCCAGATTTCTCCACGCATCTCCAACGTCTGAAAGAAGTTTTCGCACGTGTGAGCAATGCCGGCTTGCAACTTAATCTGAAGAAGTGCCGCTTTGCAGCACGGCAACTCGCCATCCTAGGGTACGTCGTGTCTAAGGATGGCATTCTTCCTGACCCAGCCAAGCTTCGGGCCGTGGCTGAATTCCCCAAACCTGCGTCCGTCAAAGAACTGCGTAGTTTCGTGGGCCTGTGCTCATACTTCCGACGCTTCATACGAAACTTTGCTACGATCATATCACCGCTGACGAAGCTCCTTCGAAGTAACGGGCCCCTCAATTCGTGGTCATCCGAGTGCGACGACGCGTTCGCGAAGCTCCGCCATTTGCTGACGTCTCCTCCAATTCTACGCCACTACGACCCTACGGCCCCGACGGAGGTGCACACAGACGCCAGTGGTGTAGGCCTCGGCGCCATCCTGGCGCAGCGCAAACCCGGATTCCCTGAATATGTCGTAGCATATGCAAGCCGTACGCTCACGAGAGCCGAGACAAACTACACCGTCACGGAGAAAGAGTGTCTGGCGATCGTCTGGGCCCTTACAAAGTTTCGACCTTATTTGTATGGTCGCCCATTCGATGTCGTCACCGACCATCATGCACTATGCTGGCTTTCATCATTGAAGGATCCCTCAGGCCGTCTCGCCCGTTGGGCTCTTCGCTTACAAGACTATGACATCCGCGTGCTGTACCGCAACGGACGCCAGCATGCTGACGCCGACGCCCTCTCGCGCTCCCCTCTGCCTGAAGGTGATGTGCTCTGCTCAGTATCCTCGGCTGCTGTTTTTGCCATTGATGTTGACATCATCGCTACCGAACAGCGAAAGGATAATTCGATCGGCCCGCTCATCGACTTGCTCTCTGATCCATCCGCAACGCCATCCACGCGTGCCTTGCGTCGTCAAGCTCGCCATTTCGCCATCCGTGACGGCCTTCTACACCGACGCAATTATGACGCCGATGGCCGGCAGTGGTTACTCGTGATACCCCGCAGTCTGCGGTCAGAGATATGTGAATCCTTCCATTCTGATCCGCAATGCGCGCACTCTGGGGTATTCAAAACCTACCGTCGTATTCGACAACGCTACTTCTGGCGCGGGATGTACCGCTATGTGCAGCAGTTCGTTCGCTCCTGCCTCGCTTGCCAACGCCGCAAACCGTCAGCACACATGTCGCCAGCCAGTCTGCAGCCGTTACCTTGCCCTGAGCGACCGTTTGGGCGCATAGGTATCGATTTGTATGGACCACTTCCTCTGACGTCGGCTGGTAATCGCTGGGCCATCGTCACCGTAGATCATTTAACGCGATACGCCGAAACCGCCGCTATCCCTGCGGCTACTGCGCGTGATGTTGCGTCCTTCCTACTGCATCGATTTATACTGCGCCACGGTCCACCTCAGGAGCTTCTCAGCGATCGAGGCCGTGTCTTCTTGTCGGAAGTCGTCGAAGCCATTCTGACGGAGTGCCATTCTGTCCACCGCAAAACTACTGCTTACCACCCACAGACGAATGGCCTCACCGAACGCTTTAACCGCACCCTCGGCGACATGCTTTCTATGCACGTCGCTGCCGACCACACTAATTGGGATAATATACTGCCCTTCGTCCCCTACGCCTACAACACCGCCCCTCAGAGCACGACTGGTTTTTCACCTTTCTACTTGCTGTACGGAAGGCACCCGTCGCACACCATGGACACAATGCTCCCGTACACGCCGGATCCATCTGAGTGTACACCTATTTCCGAGACAGCCAGGCTTGCTGAAGAGTGTCGCGAGCTTGCCAAGACTTTTACGACGCAAGAGCAAGAGCGGCAGAAGAGTATTCGTGATGGCTCCACCACTTCTGAGCCCACGTTCCTTCCTGGTGCGCTTGTATGGCTCTCGATCCCGACCTCTGCAGCTGGCCTCTCTTCCAAACTACGTCCCAAATACGAAGGCCCCTACCGTGTCATCGAGCGCACCTCACCCGTCAACTATCTGATTGAACCCGTTGAACAATCTTCGGACATGCGCCGCCGTGGGCGAGACATCGTCAACGTGGAGCGCCTGAAGGCTTATTATGACCCGCTCATAGTAACAAGCAGTTAGGTCGCCAGGCGGCTCCCTCTTCGACCCCGGGGTAATTGTAGCGAAGCCTCCGAACTATGAAATGGGTCGAACTCTTGAGTACCTTCTAGTGGGGCTACCCAACAAGAACGCCGCTCGCGCTGAGAGTCCGTGCTTGGCCGTTACTGTCGCCATTGTGTATACTCGCTGTCTGCCCGCTAATAAACGCCATAACAATATATATATATATATATATATATATATATATATATATATATTAATGAGATATAACAGACAGTAATGCCAAGGAATGTACAGGGGAAGTTATTAAAATCAATGGAATGTAAATAAGAAGAAAGAAAAGTGGATGAAAAAATTACCAACTGTGATACGTCAGCTGCACATAGTGGTCGTTTCATGAGCCGTTCCTCCTTTATATCTGATTACATTGTGTGCAGCTGCAGCTAGAGTTCTTTTTGTATAGCCTAGTTTGTGACAACCTAGTAATTGAATTTTCTCTGCTGCACTGAATTAATAGCTTTGCCATGCTGTCACAATTCCTGCTCACAGTTGGTAATTTTTTCATCCACTTTTATTTCTTGTTATTTACATTCCATTGATTTTAATAACTTCCCCTGTACATTTCTTGGCATTACTGTCTGTTATATCTCATTAATATTGTGTTAAAAACACGGAAAAACGAGCCCTTGGGTATACACTTCTTTCCCTTATATATATATATATATATATATATATATATATATAAAGCACAGATGTATGACAGCTGCGAATGTTTACTTTTTGTTGCAGCAAACTTAAGGGCATGAAATAGGTGAAGCAACAAATACAGTACAAAAATGTGTTCTACTAAATAAAAGCTTCTTGACACCCATTGTAGAAGGCGTCTTAGTGTAAAAAAATAAACATGGCTTATCCCTGTTTTCAGAAATCGGTATAACACGAATGTGAAACATGTCCTCGTGGTGTTAGTTAAGCGTTCATTTTGCACCAATTAACCACAGGAAGGAGAGAATGAATTTTGTTACAACAAGTTGCAATGTCATACGAGGAACAACAGGCAGCTCAAAACTTGCCGCCCACTACTCAAGCAGAGCGGTCGCATGGAAATAACCTACACAGGACGAGCGCGCGCCAACAACTGCCAAGCTTTCTGCTTAAACTCAAACAAGGCTGCACGAAACGAACTCACAGGTATACACAGGATGAGTGCGAACAAACAACTGTCTTATTGATGAGTTAGCAGCACACTCCTTTCGCAAATTCCACCTCTGCCGCAAGAGAAGCGGCCTTTTTGCGCTATGTATCTTGAATATTAACATGAGGTGAAAGCACAAGACGCACAAAGAACGAGATCCACTCACACGCACGAGGTACAACTTAAAGCTCGTCCTCCGCACCTTTCGTGACATCTTGCAAGCGATAACAAGAACTCGCTGAAGACAATGAGCTGTGAGTGTCGCCATCCGTATATGGTGCGTCTTTGTGCTACAGGTTTACATGAGAAGCCTTGACATGCAGGCATGTTTTAGTAGAGATACATTCATTACTATTCCCGGTAGGATATTTTCCTTAGAAACAGTGACGTTTGTCACCATATATTTAGCCTTTCTGCGTTGAAGTCTACCGCAAAACCTTTTTTTTTTGTGTGTGTCTCACCTATATTTTGACATCAGAAACGGATCTATTCCACGACCACAGCGGGAGACAGGGCTAGGTCCTACGAAGCTTTGTCTCTGAAAAATTATTGTTCCTCTTACGGAGCTTCATAGAGAAAATGCACGTGTGAAATTAAGATATACTGACACGACATCATTTGTTGAAACCTGTACTCCTGCTTAAAAAAAAACCATTCCTCCTAATGATTCATTAAGCAGCTTGCCAGTATCCTTCTACAGTTCGGATTCGCTTCTCACATTTCATTTGCTCCTTCATACCTAATAAAGTTCAGGGTAAGATATTTAGATTTTTTAATATAGATAACTGTCAGACAAACACTTTAGCCGAGTGTAAAGTGCTGTCTGAGACTGTCTGAGTGCTGTCTGTAAAGTACCGCCTGAGACTACACCTTCACAAAATAAAACTTATGTTAAAAAACGTACATAAAAATACGCGTACATCTGAGACTTTGTCGACCACCAGCCTGAAACGTCACGCAACAACTCCGCTTACCCTTGCGCGCATGATCTAGGCACATAATACAAAACATTTGCAAGTGACAGCATGGCAAAGCTATTAATTCAGTGCAGCAGAGAAAATTCAATTACTAAGTTGTCACAAACTAGGCTATACAGAAAGAACTCTAGCTGCAGCTGCACACAATGTAATCAGATATAAAGGAGGAACGGCTCATGAAACGACCACTATGTGCAGCTGACGTATCACATAACAAACTACAGGCCTACATAGGGAGCGAGATCACTTCAATTTAGCAACAATTAGGAAAGAGATGCGCATCTTTACAATTTTGGCAGACAACCATGTGCAACCAAGTAGTATATGAACAACTACTTCAGGATAAAGTTTGTGAAAAAAAAATAATAAAGCTAAAGACTAGTTCAAGAATTCAAAAGCATTTAAAAATTGAAGTTTTATTGGAGCACCATACAGTTTTTTGTGCGAAAGATTTCATGAAATGCATGAGTCTGCCCATTAGATAAAGTTATTTCAGAGATTGCAAGCAAAAAGAAGACGTACACAATTAGTACTCGAATCACTAATAGCGCGGCAACGAAGAGAGGAACTGAGTTGGAAGGGCATTCATGCGCTTGCAAACTTGTCCTGTTTTTTTTTTTTGGTGTAGTGAACTTAAAGCTTATGAGTTTTCTTCATTCTATTCATAGCACAAACGCTATAGTTGTGTTGCTCCTCACTAGCCGAACGTGACTTGTGCGGCTTTGTGAAACAAATCGACGCCCGTTTCAATTACGCCGTGCTCTTTTTAATCTTTTGTGACTGCAAAACAGTAACGTATGCGGATTTAAATGTCAAGTAGAGACCTCGTTAGAGAGCTTTTCTGCCGTGGGCTCATGGCGCACGAGTGTTGCTTAGAAAGAAAGCTTAAGCTACGTCACTAATGCATAAACAATTTGATTGATTGATATGTGGGGTTCAACGTCCTAAAACCACCGTCTGACTATGAGAGAAGGCGTAGTGAAGGGCTGCGGCAATTTCGACCACCTGGGGTTTTTTAACGTGCACCCAAATCTAAGTACATGGGCCTACCACATTTTCGCCTGTATCGCAACTGCAGTCGCTGCAGCCGGGTTTCCATCGCGCGACCTGCGTGTCAGCAGCCGAGTACTTTAGCCACCAGACCACCGCGGTGGGGCGGTTACATACACGATGAAAAGCAAGCTTTATTTCGTCATGTCTTTACTATGGGTCATTTCTATCGGATGTTGAGAAATGCTCACCGATATTTTTTGGTTATCAACGTTAATATAAGCTACGAAGATTTATAAGCTTCGAAGGGTTTTATCGGCAACCCATGAATCATCCGCTGGCCGTGGGCGTCCGTCAGCCCGTATATATGTATGTATGTATGTATGTATGTATGTATGTATGTATGTATGTATGTATGTATGTATGTATGTATGTATGTATGTATGTATGTATGTATGTATGTATGTATGTATGTATGTATGTATGTATGTATGTATGTATGTATGTATGTATGTATGTATGTATGTATGTATGTATGTATGTATGTATGTATGTATGTATGTATGTATGTATGTATGTATGTATGTATGTATGTATGTATGTATGTATGTATGTATGTATGTATGTATGTATGTATGTATGTATGTATGTATGTATGTATGTATGTATGTATGTATGTATGTATGTATGTATGTATGTATGTATGTATGTATGCATGCATGTATGTATGCATGTATGTATGCATGTATGCATGTATGTCCGTGCGTCTTTCCATCCCTCTGTCCATCCATCCATATGTCTGTCTGTCTGTCTGTCTGTCTGTCTGGCTGGCGTTGTTTGTCTGTCCATCGGTCTGTTTGCATGTGTGTTCGTTCGTTCGTTCGTTCGTTCGTCCGTCCGTCATTCATTTAGTGAACACAGTGAATACTCCAAGTACTGCCATCTCACACCTTCGCATTATATATTCATCATATACAAGTACCACCATCCAGCAGACATTCCAAGGAATAAACGAGAGGTGGCTACTACTTACAGGAGACGCACGACCCACAGAGATTCGCCTCTAAAACTCTATGTGACAAAACGTTAGTGAGTCTCAAAATGCCAATTTTGCAGTGGAGGAATAAAGCTCCCTTTACCCTTTTCTAAAGTTCTTTACATATCGAGAAAAATAGTAAGCGGCCTTCATATGCTGGAGCGGACGTACAACACACACCCCTTCTTAAGTCGTTTTCATTGGAAACTTCAACTTTCCCCCTCCTGAGGTTGTTCGGACTGCCCTAACAAGAAAAATTTACATACTGTAGTACTGTTTGCGGAGTGTAAGATTAGTTATGTTTTGCTATCATTTGTACTTATCAATACGTCATCATGTGCCAAATACTGGTGGTTGTGAGTTCCAAAATTAAGTCTTTCGGTCCAATTCTATCCTTTTCGGGATGCGGTGATTTACATCTTGTTGTATATATTATGTGTTGGTTTTGTAAAGTTCAAGGCAAGATTATTTCGTTTCATAAAAACACGCACATATATCGGTATTTCTGTAACTTTACTTGCGTCCTGAGAACATAATAATAACGACAACAACCAAGCAAGCAATAGCATATCCATAGCATATACTAGCTCTCACTACATATTTTCAGAGAGATTTAGGACGTCTGTTTTTTAATATGCTATTATGACCTCCGGGGTCTCAGTATTTATTCTAGATATACAGGAAAAAGTAAATGGCCAAGAGACGAGAAAAAAGTTCTTAATTGCTCAATCCAGAAAAAAAAGAGTACAAAAACACAGTGAACATTGAAAGAAAAATGCTTCTAATGCATCCTATAGTGGTAGGGTGATGTACACATTAAAAATAGGTTTCGAAGAGAAACACAAGAAATTTCTTTGTACTATCAAAATAGCGGGGAAAACGATTGCCTGGGGAGGAGATGCTGCATAAGTCGAAGGCACATAAGCTGTCACAGAGGCTATTCTTTCTCAGCGAGTTTACACCAATGTTGAACTCTGTGATGTGGCATAAATATGCAAGTTTTACATTGTTTCTAGGTAGAAAAAAATCGGCGGATGCCACGTACATGGGAATCGACGTTATGCGAAGCATTCGGAGAGAAGGTGACCGTGTTGAAATTTTTTTATTGAGCGACACGTTATTAAACGACGCTAAATATATGCACAAACGTTGCACACACCAAAATATGTTGAAGAGTTGCCGATAGCCAGTTTTTTTTTGCACATGCCCAACGTTGCCATCTGGAACATGCGTATTAAAAACACCAGAAGTTGATATGAAGCGCTCGTGATTGGGAAGAAGCTGACCCTGGACACTGCTACATAAATCAACTTGAGTGCATGGCACCTAAACGATTGACGTTAACACGACGTGACGGCTCCATCAAAGGAGTACATATGTACTCATTTGGGTAGGCAGCACTACAACCACTATTAACATTTCACGAAGATTAGCGTCTACTTGAAAAGTGGTTCCGAAGCCTGGCGTAGCTCTGTGGTAGAATGCTCGACTGCCACGCAGATTGCTTGGGTTCTATTCCTGCTAGGACCCTAAAATTTATAATTGCAAATTTTAGGGTCCTAGCAGGAATAGAACCCAAGCAATCTGCGTGGCCGTCGAGCGTTCTACCACAGAGCTACGCCAGGCTTCGGAACTACTTCCTCCTCCTCCCCATAATTTACAATCACCGGGGGTCAGCGCTATCTATGTCAGCTTTTTTTAACACTGACATTTATTTTATGCATTCATTGGGTTGACGCTACCGACGTCGGGTATTGCTTAACACTCACGCGTTAAAATTGCCTTGTGCGTTCTCGTCATTCCTGGGTAGATACCAAGTGTCACATACCCGCATACCAGCGGCACATAACCGCCATTGCGTGTCTGTCACTGTCTGGCTGGAAGTGTTTGACGACATACGTGACGGGATTGTGACAGCATTCATGTCTTGACCAGCGCGTCTCATTTGTCAAACCATCTTACATTCCCATGCTAATTTTGGTGCACGCCAAGTTAAGGACTTAGTACAGGAATTCAGCGTCTCGCTTCAGAACAGGTACACGGCTCTTACTGAGGAAACCAACCTCAGCGTAGATACAATGAATGATAATCTGACGAGTATCGTTACGAAGTGTGCAGTGGAAGTTGTAGGCAGGGTAGTTAGACAGGACACTGGCAAGCTTTCCCAGGAAAAGAAGAATCGCAGTAGGAAGCGTCAAATCATGAAAATTGAATAAGAAATACAAGATGAAGGTGGTACAGGCTTACGCGCCTACATCCAGCCATGATGATGCTTCAGTTGAAAACTTCTATGAAGACGTGAAATCGGCAATGAGTAAGGTAAAAACACAGTATACTATACTGAAGGGAAACTTTAATGCAAAGGTAGAAAAGAAGCAGCCTGAAGACCAGGCAGTAGGAAACTACGGCATCGGTACTGGAAACTCCAGAGGAGAGCTACTAGTAGAATTCGCAGAACGCAGTAATTTACGGATTTTGAATACCTTCTACCGAAAACAAGGAGACCGTAATTGGACATGGAGGAGCCCTAATGGCGAAATAAGAACGAAATAGATTTTATAATAAGTGCACACCCGGGCATCGTGCAGGATATGGAAGGAGTTGGCAAGGTACGATGCATGACCATAGAATGGTACAGTCTTGAATTCGCCTAGACTTGAAGAAGGAACGACAGAAACTGATACGCAAGAAGCCAATCACTGAGCTAGCACTGAGAGGGAAAGTACAGGAATTCAGAGTCTCACTTCAGAACAGGTACTCGGCTCTTAGTGAGGAAAGCAACCTCTAGCGTAGATACAATGAATGATACTCTGCGAGTATCATTACGGAGTGTGCAGTGGAAGTTGGAGGCAGGGGAGTTAGACGGGACACAGGCAAGCTTTCCGAGGAAACGAAGAATCGCATTAAGAAGCGTCAAATCATGGAAGCCTCAAGTAAAACAGACAAAATAGAAGTGGCAGAGTTCTCAAAGTTGATTAATAGGCGTAAGGTATCCGATGTGAGAAGGTATAACATGAAGAAAATTGAATACGCTCCGAAAAACGGAGGAAGCGTCGAAGCAGTGATGATGAAACTTGGGATAGGCAAAAATGGAATGTCTGCACTAAGGGACAAAGAAGGCAAAACAACTACCAATATAGATAGGATAGTTAAAAAAGCGGAAGAGTTTTACAGAGATCTGTACAGTATCTAGGACAACCATGACCTTATTACTATAAGAACTAGCAGTATCTCTGATGACACCCCACCAGTAATGATAGAAAAAGTCAGGAAATCTTTGGAGAGCATGCAAACAGGCAAAGATGCTGGTGAGGATCAGGTAACATTCAATTCAATTTTATTTCATCCCAAGGATGAGGGCAGGCTCGGGAGAAAAGTGACGTTTTGTCACTTGAGGAGAACCCAGCCTCCCTAATACATGGCAAGCAACGTGGTCATGGGTAAAGAAACATAGGCCATGAACATATAGGCAATGAACATAGGCCATGAGATGTTGGGCGCAGTACAGGTCGGAAGATGCCGTACAGTAATGCTATGTACAGAGACTAATATGCGTAAGTAGTTTCTTTCGGCACAAATTCCGAAGTACAACGCAAATATGACAGAATACAAAATACTATATATGACAACAACGCTATACATAGAAATTGCGTGTACACACATACACATACACATAAATATACACACATATATGCAGATGCATAGACACACACACACACACACACACACACACACACACATATATATATATATATATATATATATATATATATATATATATATATATATATATATATATATATATATATATAGATAGATAGATATAGACAGTTTTATGAATGCCTGGACCACCATTTTCTCGATTTTCACGATAAAAGCACTTCCATATTGTCACGTGCACTGCATTTCTCAAGGATTATTTTTGCCTCCAGTAATTTATTTAATAACAAAGGAACACTAAAACACAAAATATGTCGCCCGAAATTTGTTTTACAGAATGGAAGGTTGCAGCGTTGTTGGTGACGAGTAGGGTACGGAATAGCATGCGTTTCCAGTACAAAAATATCTAAGAAGGCACGACTGTTATGAAAAAGAGATTGCTTATATCTTATTGCTAGGGAATACTCGTAAAGTTTGTGAATTAGGACAATATTATAGCGCGGAAACAGTTCATCAGTGTGTGCATAGTAGTCGACATTTGCTATAAACCTGATCGCTTTTTTTTGTAGTCCGTATATTTTACTTATGTTGGTTGTTGTCGTACTTGCCCATACCAAAAGACAATAATTTACATGCGACAAAAACAAGCTGTTATAAAGTGTTAGTTTAACAGAAACTGGAAAAAAATAACGCATTCGTGCAAGTATGCCCACACATTTTGATGGGTTGGTAATTAGAATATTATTCTGAGGATCCCACGACATTGTGCAATTAAAAAGTACTCCTAAAGTTTTAACGGTTTCTACAATTTCAACAGCCACGCTACCTATACGTAATCTATTATGTACGGAAATCTGTCTCCACGAATGAAAAACTACAGCTTTTGTTTTTGTTGCATTAATGAGTAATGAATTTCGTTCACTCCATGTGTTTAAGCTTTCTAATGTAGTGTTTATAAGTGTGGTCATGGCAGTCATGTCGTTACCTGTAAAGAAAATGCTGGTGTCATCCGGGTATATTATGTATTTAGGTTTGTCACTGACCTTGACAATGTGATTTATGTATAGGTTAAAAAGCAGCGGTCCTAGAATGCTCCCTTACGGAATCCCTGTGGTTATTGCCTGGAGAGAAGAAAATGAATCCTTAATTTTTACACATTGTGAGCGGTACTTGAAGTAAGATTTCAAGAGGGAAAGTGGAATGCCACGAACACCATATATTTCTAAGTTTTCAAATAAAGTATGATGACAGAGACGGTCGAAAGACTTAGAAAAATCTATGAAAACACCAATGCAAAGCTCTTTACTCTCAAACGATTTAAGGATTATTTTTTTCTGAGCTAGTAAAGCAGTCTCCGTCGACCTGCCCTTCATAAAACCATGTTGAGATTGAGATATTATGTTAAACTTCATACAAAATTCATGAATCTTTTAAAAATAATTTATTCCAAGCCTTTTGAAAATATGGGAAATATAGAAATAGGGTGATAGTTTGTAAGATCATTCTTGTCTCCTTTCTTATATAACACGCTGACAACGGGCGTTTGCATTTGTTTTGGGAAACAGCCTGTTGATAGGGACAAATTATAAATGTGAGAGAGCACGGGAGCTATGATATGGATTGCAAGTTCGATCGGGGAAATCTGAGTATCATCTATGTCACGAGCGCTGCTCTGTTTTAGCGTGGAAAAAATTGAAGCTATTTCTTGATCATCGGTTGGTCGAAGAAAGATGTTCTTTGTCTGTATTGTCATTGCGTCAGTTATAGCTGTCTGCGCTGTTTGCGCCGGCTGTGCAACGTTTGTGAGAAAATGATTAAATCTTTCTGCGAGCTCTAAATCTGTAACCGCTCGACGTTCTATACTTATTTCAGTAACCCCAGGAGAGATCGGTGTCCTGTGAAGCAAAGCGTTAAGTTTCGTCCACAGTTCTGCACTCCCTTTGCAGTTGTCTGCATGGAATTGTTGATTTAAGTAATTTTTTTTCTTTCTTCACAAAGGCGTTCGCCTTATTGCGGTATTCTTTAAATGCGGTTAAGTCTGACGCATCTTTAGTTTTTAAAAACTTTCTGAATAACTTTGATTTCTTTTCGATCATTCTTAAACATTCGCGATTGATCTATGGTTTGCTACTTCTACGGAATTTCTGTAGAACGTTTTCTTTAGAGTGTCTAAAATAGACTTCGTTAATATAATCAAGAATGTTTCATAGGCCAAATCTGCAGTTTCTGAGTGGTATACCGCACTCCAGTCTGTTTCGGAAAGGCTTATGCTGAATGCTGTTAAAGTGTGAGGTGTGATATTTTGAACTGTTCTAGCGGGCAGTGTTTGGGACTTCTTGATTGCACTCTCCGTAACAAAGTATTTGCTGATAGATGGAAGACAGATTGTGTTAGAAAAACATCAGATCCGCTGATAGATGGAGGACAGATTGTGTTAGAAAAACTAGCAACCCTGTTTTTACGAGGTGTCTCTTAACGGGAAGAGTACCAGATTATTGGAAAAATGCTAACATCATATCAGTACATAAGAAGAGAGATGACAAGAGCTTAAAGAATTACAGGCCTATCAGCTTGCTCTCTGTAGTATACAAGCTATTTACAAAGGTACTAGCTAACAGATTAAAGAAAACATTGAATTCAATCAAGCAAAGGAACAAGCAGGATTTCGAATAGGCCACTCAACAATCGACCATATTCATACTATCAATCAGGTAATAGAAAAATGCTCAGAATATACCCAAGCACTAACATATCCTTCATTGATTACGAGTAAGCGTCTCATTCAGTAGAAATATCAGCAATTATGCAGACACTGCGGAATCACGGCGTCGATGAAGTATATATAAACACCCTGAAAGAAATCCACAGGGGATCAACTGCTACCATGGTGCTCCCTAAAGAAAGTAACAGAAAAGCAATCAACAAGGGTGTAAGGCAGGGGGATACAATCTACCCAATGCTATTTACCGCGTGCTTACAAGAAGTTTTCAGAAGCCTGGAATGAGAACAGTCAGAGATAAGAGTTAATGGAGAGTACCTTCGTAACCTGCGCCTCGCCAATGACAATGCATTGCTAAGTAGCGCAGCGGACGAATCGCAACTCATGATTACGGAGTTAGACAAGGAGAACAGAAAGGTGGGTCTTCAAATTAATCTGCAGAAAACGAAGTAATGTACAACAACCCCGAAATGGAGCAGCGCTTCGAGATAGGTAATAGTGCACTTCAAGTTGTAAAAGACTAGGTCTACTTAGGGTAGGTAATAACCGCGGAGCCGAACGACGAGATTGAAGTAACTAGAAGAATAAGAATGGGGCGGAGCACATTTGGCAAGCACTCTAAATTATGCCAAATAGATTGCCACTATCCCTCAAGAGGAAGATATATAACAGCTGTATCTTGCCGGTACATAGCTACGGAGCAGAAACCTGGAGACTTACAAAGGGGTTCAGCTTCAATTGAGGACGACGCAGCGAACAATGGAAAGAAAAATGGTAGGTGTAACTTTAAGAGACAAGAAGAGAGCAGAGTGGATTAGGGAACAAACGGGGGTTAAAGATATCATAGTGGAAATCAAGAAGAAGATATGGACATGGGCCAAGCATGTAGCGCGTAGACAGGATAACCGCTGGTCATTAAGGGTAACTAACTGGATTTCCAGAAAAGGCAAGCGGGTTAGGGAGAGACAGAAGGTTAGGTGGGCAGATGAGATTAAGAAGTTTGCGGGTATATATTGGCAACAGCAAGCAGAGGACCAGGTTAACTGGCGGAACATGGGAGAGACTTTTGTCCTGCAGTGGACGTAGTCAGGCTGATGATGATGATGACGACGATGACGAGGATGATGATGATGATGGAGTTCGCGATACAACCACAAAAGCGCCCAGACCTAGGCAGTTAGTCAGACATCTAGATAGATAGATAGATAGATAGAGATAGATAAATAGATAAATAGATAGATAGATAGATAGATAGATAGATAGATAGATAGATAGATAGATAGATAGATAGATAGATAGATAGATAGATAGATAGATAGATAGATAGATAGATACGCTCAAAGTCGCCGAAAATGCCAAGAAATCCTTCGCATGCAAAGCGTACAGTAGCACTGCTCTCTCGTGTAATAAAATTATATCATAACAATTAGAACCTATAGTATACACACAAGAAATCTATGGAAAGTGTAGGGGAGGTTTTTGTCGTAACTTCGATGTAAATGTGAAGAAATTGAAGTGGACAAAATGAGTTCCAGCTTTCAGGGACTGAACCAGCACCGTCAAATCATGCGTCCGGTACTGCACCAGCTGAGCTACAGCGGCAGTACCCTCTCCATCCATTTTTTGGGGTATATGGAGTATATATAATACGTGATGACACTTTGGTGTGTCGCATGTAGACAGGCTTGTCTATTATGAATGCGTATTTGTGCCTGCACCTGCGTGGATACGCTTGCGAGGATGTGGGAGGAGACGCTTGCGCTTGCGAGGAGACGCTTGAGCACATTTTATGACACCGCCCATCATACCAACCTGAATGACGTGCTATGGAAGCCAAGCTTGCGTAGCGCGACCACTCACAGAAAAGATCCTGGGACCTCGACAGATGGTCTCGCATACGCGCGACGCCCGGAAAGCTCTTTTCTGCTTCTTTCGGAACACTGGATCTCATGAGTGCTTGCGAAAAAAAAAAAAATTAGCGTCAGACCGTGTTGTATTGTCTCAATCTGACTATTTATCAATCTATTTCTTACTCTTCTTCTCCTTCTTTCTCTTTCTTTTCTGTTATTCTCTCTTTCCACCACCCCATTGTAGGGTAGTCAACCAAGCCAAGCTTGGTTAAGCTTCCGGCCTTTCCTCTTCATTTCTCTCTCTTTCTCTGTACATCAAGGGTAGGGGGGATGACTGCCGCTGTAGCTCAGTTGGTAGAGCATGAAACACGTTTTTATAAAGTCACAGATTCAGCCCTTGAAAGAGGGAAGTCATCTTTTCATCTACTAGCTTTCTTCAGATTTGCATTGTTTTTAAAACATTACATTGTTAAAAAAAAGTAGCAACCCCCATACTTTCTGCACTTCTCTTGGCTCTTTTCTCGGTTTTTTTTATTCTTGTGTCTTGCAAGAGCGAAAATAGCCTTTCAATGAATAGTGCCTCATTCAACAATATAGTATGTGACCCAACTGTTATGTATCTGAATGCCCTGCAGAATAATTACATCAAAAAGTATTACCAGGATAAATTGGGCCCACAAACTTTACTCATTTTCTACAGACATGTGTCACACAGAGATATCACTGCATATTACAGATTTGAAAATCATACTGGCCTTAACACACATGCTTTGAGTCTGAACGGAAGAAATCATGGTAACCTCGAGTGAGCTCATTCGGAACACGGATTCATAGGCGATTCAGTAATTACCAGTGCTCTATAATGACTTCACGAACGTGACTCCACGGCACGTCCGGCAGTGCAACACGAAATATATGCAACTGTGCCAATATCAACTTTCCTACGCCATCATCGCTCATGGTGCGTGTGCAGTTTTCCGGACAGAATAAATGACTCAGTGCCATCCACATTAAGAGCCCGTTTTGGTGCACAACAAGACGCAGTCTTCACTCAATGATTCGTGTTCTGTGCGAGATTATTCCATTTTATCCCTACGAACTTCCTAGCTAGGTCTCTTCCATCTGACCCCCTGCTCTCTATGACTGCGTTTTCCGCCCCTTGGTTTTAGAAAATAATGCATTCGTGTGCGAATTTAAAACTCATTACTGCTTCTGGTCGCAGAGATTGAATTAAAGAGTTCATACTTGCGAACGCTGGCAATCCGTGTCGAGTTCTACAACGCAGAAAACGAAAGACATGAAAGCACTTCGTTTTCGTCTTCCTTTTCTCCCGTTGTTCTAGGAGTTAAAGAATAGATTTAGGATGAGTCGCCTTAGTGGTGACTTCGAATTTTATTGCTTGAAATTCATAAAAACAAAGTATTCTATCCATCTCGGTAAAGCAATCCTTATGCACCCTGTACGAATACGTCAACACAGCACAACAGTAGTTTTAGTAGCCATAGTTCTTATTCTCACTTTTTCTTTCTTTTCATTTCACGGTAAACGGATCACACTGCCAAGTTTCGTTGCTTATATAACGGCACAACATAAATAGACGCTTGAAATGAGTGGCACGAGTGACAGCTACTGAGATGAAACAGATTTTACACCTCACGTTTCGCAGAACCGCTGTGCTGAGATTTACAATTGCGGCATTCAGAGCGTCCAAAGCAAACTTGAGGTGATTTGACACCGGTTCATAGCACTTTCTGTTAATGAACTGTTGCCTGCACATCTCTTAGCACTTCTAATCCACGTAGTGTGCGTTGTGTTGGTATCTGTCAGGTGTCGAGAAAGCAGCAAGTGTGCGCACCACGTGACACCACTCACAGCTGATACAAAAAACATCATTTTTTCAACATATATATATATATATATATATATATATATATATATATATATATATATATATATATATATATATATATATATATATATATATATATATATATATACATACTATTTTTTGCTTTTTTGCACTAAACGAAAACCCAGTACAGTGAGTCACACAATTGCAATAAATATCTTGGAAACTGAAGGCTTAGAATACGGCTGTAGAGCAAGGCACTGGAGACGCTTGCACATTTTTTTGTTCATTTGACAAAAGCGAATATGAAAGAAGGAAAAAGAAACAGCAGAAAAAGCTCATTAGCTAGCCCCCCGCCCCCCTCCCCCCCCCAAAAAAAAGATACTGTTGGCCTAAATAGTCATTCCGATGAGGTATGATTTTAGGATGCGTCGATGACTGTTTTCCAACAATAAGCAAGAAAACTTTGAAACCGTCACGTGTTGATGATATTGTGCGGACAAACATTTTGCATATTATTATTCATGTAACCCTGATTCAGTAACCCACCCCTTATGTATTCCCATTCAACCAGGTATTTTCAGGTAATAAAGTGAAGAGGTGAAGAAAAAAAAAAAGAGCAAGAAAACTAGAATTTTTCTTCTGTAGCACTTCCGACACTGATCATTACACGAACTCGCTTCGTAATTCCCTCTATCACAGCGAATCTGTTATTTACCGCAGGTAAGGCAATTTTCAGATTTTTTTATTGATACGAATACAGGAATGTGACATGTGTTTAGTACACAATGTTTCTAATCACTTCACATCAAACAACACGTTGTTGTTGTTCTTGTTTCTAGGAAGCGTTGCAGGTGTTGCGGAAAAGGCTGGACCAAACGCATCACAAACTAATTAGGGGGTGTGCGGCAACATTTAAGAGTCGGGAAGGCGTCAGAAGTTGCTCGCCCGACCGAGAACAGGCGAACAACCATATAAGATTATAAAAAAAAAAGGGCCTGTCTGCTTTTCAGAAGGCGCATGAAAGCAAATATTATCACGTAGTGTAATCACTGCAGCATGGTCGATCGGCTCGACGTTATCAGTGGCTTCAGTGTGTTTGTTTTGTAACAACACGCCTCAATGATTAAACCTGCCTAGTGAAGCCATCCTAAAGAAATAACTCGCAGTTTAGGGAGAGCAGCTGTTGTTAGTTTCCCGCACTAGAAAGAAACAAATTCTGTCCTTAGAAGATCTTTCTATAGCATTGAAAAGGTGCTTGATTAGTAACAACATACATAAACGTCCAGCTTTCTCAAAATATTAAGAGTAAGACCCTTTCTGTGCGCGTTCAAGCTATCAATGTGGCTGGAATTTCGAAACCCCTCTGTTTTTAAAGCACACAGGAAACTCGAACTTCATTTAAGTGTTAAAGCGTAATTGCCTCATGCTTATCATGGCTGCAAGAGGGTGAAGCAGACCAGACGTTGGAAAATCACGGCTCTGCATGTACAAGCTTTTGTTCACCCGAATAATATATTCGTTTATTTGCTTAAAGTATGACCTTCATAATTGTGGAAGTCTGAGCAATTTCCTAGAGCAGTGTATACAGACATTGCGTATGGCTTCCTTCCGGCACAATTTTGTAGTAAGACATGCTTCCCGCATGCATGAAGTAATGTCAGCGGTCGCGGCAATAGCGTTTTAGATACGATAAAATTGACATAAACCACCGCCTTATTTATCTTTTAAATATTACAATAAAATTTAGCGTTTGCAACGTATTCCCATGCGCATCTCTTGACCGCAGATTGTCCGTGAATTAAACCATGCTTGCGTCGAACCTGCGATGTTTACTATGACTTTATGTGTTGTGTAAACTGATAACCAGTTCACTGGTAATACCTATTGGATTATTTGTGCGGTAACTCAATGTGGATGAAATATCTGAGAAAGGCAGTGTCAAGAAAATTTTAAATATACTATAAAATGCATATAAAAATTTCTGGTTTGCAGCGAGAGCTTTTTTTTAATAGGCAAGAAAAAATTTGTAAAGTACTTGGCCTCAACTGCTGTCTCTTTTTAATACACTGAATTCTAACCACCCCTGAACGGGGTGACGCTTTTGTCTGCTGTATGCAGAAAAGGTGCATGACACGAAGTATTATTTACTATAAATCATTTATCAAACAGAGTGTAAGGTACCTTGCATTCTTCCTGGCACCTTTTAGCGGGTCACCGCAAAATATACCCCCAAACCAGTCCTGTTGAGTGGCTACTGCTACGATGCACCACTTCACACTTAAACGTTGATTGCAGAATTCATTCTTGCACGCGCAAGTCATAAATAACAAAGTAGATGAAGCAACGGCTTTTATAATGAAAAATGAGTACGTTCAATGGCACAGTGTTGCACTGCACCTCTAATATACAGCATACAAAAGGGAAATAAACGCTGCAGTTGTTCCAGATGTAATGTAGTTTGGTAAGGAAAGGGTACTTACCTTAAACTTCCTCTGAAAGTTGATTAGTCCAAAATACACTGACGACGACACAAAAGAGACACTGGATGAAACAGCACTCAAAGCGCGCAGCAGGCGACACAGGGAATGGTCTGACGGCTATCACGGCAGCTTCACCACATAAACACAACTCGGCGATGCGGGCGTAGCAGACGAAACAATTAGCGGAAGAGCAGCGGCGGTGCACTCTAGAAGCAAACGGCGTTGCGTTGTCCCAGTGGCATCGCTGCAATGCCGGGGAATTCTCGCATTCACTCGGATAACGGTTGAGCGGGTTGCGTGCCGGGGTTTCGCAGCGATTACCACGCGCTCAGGCGGCGTCAATCTCCCCAGCGAGACGCGCGGCCGTGTCAGCTCACGGTGCCCGAGAGGCGCCGTTCGCAATACGGGCTCCGCCTGCGAGCTCGTCGTCTGCTCTGCGCTTTCGCCGGAACCGGGAGCACTTGGAAACTTTCTCCCGCGGCGTGGCGCGTTTGCAACTACCCTCCGCTCCCTCCCCGTTCCGCGTCCACACCCTTGCCTTTTATACGGCCGAGTGGCCAAACTCTTTCGCGAGTCCAGTTTTCTTTTTTTCTTTTTTGGCTTGATAGGAGATTCCATCCCATGAACATCGTCTGAAACTATTTAGGCGTCTTTCACTGGATCGTTCTTTTTTAACGCGTGAAATTAGATAACAAATCATCTTCGCTTATCGGCTTCGGAATGACCCGTGATATTATTGTCACGTCTGTGACTACTTTCAAATATTCTTGTCGTCCTTTTACAGTGCATTCGCTGTTCAGTGTTTAGGTAGAAAGAACGGATAGGAAAACTAATTGCGAACAACACTAATCAACATTGCTAACTATTGCGTCACTCGTCTATTTTATTTTTTTATCTAAGTTCACACGATAGAACTTCCGTGTTGACAGATGTTAATTTAGTTCTGTCTCGCTTTTATTTCAATTACTTTCCTGTCAAATTCAATCGTTTTTCCTGTATTTAGGGTTCGTGCTTTGGCTTTCAGGGTTTTGAACGTGGTAAACTAATTTGTCAGATTCTTGCGGTTAAGAGAACGGATTTTCGGTAGTCATTGCAGTGTATTTGGGGACTGGGCCAAGTAGGTGTTGAAGATGGGTGAACGATATTTTCGAATCCAGTGAAGTTTGTTTCAAAGGAAAGCCAAGTGCAATTTTAGTTTGGGTCCGGTCGGTATATTCATAGGCGTGGAACGTGTCTTTTGAAAGATGCAGTCGGTATCGGGCGGGGGCTGTCGAAATTTGTGCGGCAAATTTAGAGTGTGGAGCAATCGACTTCGAACTTTAGTCAACTCAGTTCCCCGTCCGAGAAAAGTCAGCTTTTGCGGAGGACCAGGTGAATTATGACCCACACCTAACCACACTTATCAGCGGTACCGTTTGGGGTGGGCCATTACAGGTCCTGAACTTGCCCTACAGACTATACCGCGCATTGCCACCCCTATAACAAAAAGATTTTTTTTCTTTTGGTTGGGAAGAGGGACCCAACGTAATTTCTTTAATAATAGAGGATAGCGTAGCCTTATAAAACAACGTATAGCAAGGGCATTGGAAAGCAAACTGAGAATGAGAAGGACGGGGGTGAAAGTGAAGGGTAGGAAAATGACGGTGTGCGAAAATTGGCATGTGGCAAGCAGCTGTTAGCATAGCATGGTCATGCACAGCATATGGTAGCAAGATGTGGGAGCGGGATATTCGGTATTGTATATTTTCCCAACTGAAGGGCAAAAAAAGGTAGACAGCACACCAAGGGGAGAACGAGGGCAAGCGCTAACTTCCAACTACACATTTATTGCAAACCACCAACAATATCTACCTGCCACACGACACCACAGTCAAACCATTCAATGCACTAGCGTGAAGACAAAATAAAACTAAGCAGCACGAATTTACCAAGAAAAACTAGGCGCTAGTGAATTTGGTTCATCTAGCCCTTTTTATGTTAATGCGCTGGATGGCTTGCAGATGCGGAATGCATTGCGCAGAATGCCATCCATCGCACTAATAAAAAAAAAAAGCAGATGACTTAGTTTTACTGGCACCTGGTTTTCTTGGTAAATTCTGTGCTGCCTTGTTTTATTTTTTTTTCACCCTATAGTGCATCGATTGATATTATTGTGATGTCATGCGACAGGTATGTATCCTTGGTGTTCTGCAATTAAAGTAATATAGCGCTTGTCCTCGTTGTCCCCTTCGTCCGCTGTCTACCTGTTTTGCACTTCAGCTGTATGTATATGTAATGTAGCGATGGGGTGGGCAAGGGATGGTAGTGTGAATAGATACTGACGTACTCGCCTGGCAGAGTACACTGCAGCATGCCGAGTATTGGAAAGAGAAAAAATTATGAGGAGGAATTACGTGGGATTTAAGTTTAGGGGAAAAAATTCGGCAGATCCCACGTACCTGGAAATCAACACTAAGCGAAGCATGCTGAGGGAGGGTGACCGTGTTGCAATTTTTTTTTACGGAGCGACACGTCATGAAATGACGCTAAATATATGTACAAATGTTGCACGCACAGACATATGTTGAGGAGTTGCAGACGTTCAAATAACCAGTTGTTGGCACTTGCGCAACATTGTCCTGGAACATGCATATTAGCAAAAAACAACAAGCTTATATGAAGCGCTGGTGCGCGCGAAGATGCTGGCCCTGAATACTGCTACATAAATCAACCACAATTGACGTTAACCCAGCGTGATGGCTGTATGAAAGGAGTACATAACTAATGTTTATAAAATTGGGTAGGCAGCACTGTAACCACTATTGACGTTTCACGAAGATGCGCGTCTATTTAAAGGCAGTTCTTAGGCCTGGCGCGGCTCTGTAGTACAATGCTTCACTGCCACGCAGAATGCTTGGGTTCCATTCCTGCTGGGTCCGCGAAATTTATTATTTGCATTTGCCGGGGGGTCAACAATGCCTATGTCACGTCTTTATTAACATTGATATTTTTCTGTGCCTTTTTTGGGTCCAGGCTACCGATGTCCGGCGTTGCTTAACGTTCAAGCGTTAAAATTGCCCATGTGTGTTCTCGTCGTTCCTGGGTTAGATACTAAATGTGAATCACCGATGGCACATTCCCGCATACCAGCGGCACATACCCGCCTATGAGTATGAGCCACTGTCTGACGACGTAGTGTTTGATGACCTACGCGACGGGATTGGGACATTATTCATGTCTAGACCAGCGCGCCTTATTCGTCAAGCCATCTTAACCTCCCATGCTAGTTTTGGTTTACCCCAAGTCAAGGGGGTGACCAGGAGAGCACCCAAACGTTGATTGATTGATTGATTGATTGATATGTGGGGTTTAACGTCCCAAAACCACTATATGATTATGAGAGACGCCGTAGTGGAGGGCTCCGGAAATTTAGACCACCTGGGGTTCTTTAACGTGCACCCAAATCTGAGCACACGGGCCTACAACATTTCCGCCTCCACCGGAAATGCAGCCGCCGCAGCCGGGATTCGAACCCGCGCCCTGCGGGTCAGCAGCCGAGTACCTTAGCCACTAGACCACCGCGGCGGGGCGAGCACCCAAACGTAAGCTGCCAGATAGATACGCTCAATGTCACTGAAGTTCGCTAAGAAATGCTTCACATTTAAAAGGGCGGGTACCCTACGGACAGAGATAAGGAAAGAACGATTGAATTGTAAATAGAGGTAAATGATAAATATGGCAGAACTACAAAATAAGGATAACATACGAAAGATTTCCAACTGCGCTCGCCAGGCTGCAGCGTGGTCTTCCTAGCTGTACTGGTAACCCGAACGAAACTGCCTGTAATTTTCGGGTTCAAATGCCTGCAATATATATATATATATATATATATATATATATATATATATATATATATTGCTTTCACTAGACTTTGTGCTTTCCAATATCCAATATCATGAAGGCTGATTGATTGATTGATTGTGGGGTTTAACGTCCCAAAACCACCATATGATTATGAGAGACGCCGTAGTGTAGGGCTCCGGAAATTTCGACCACCTGGGATTCCTTAACGTGCACCCAAACCTGAGCACATGGGCCTGCAACATTTCCACCTCCATCGGAAATGCAGCCGCCACAGCCGGGATTCGATCCCGCGACCTGTGGATCAGCTGACGAGTACCTTAGCCACTACACTCCCAGCGGTGGGGAAATGTCATGAAGGCTGAAAGGCACGGATAGCATAGTTCATTTTCTAGCTAACTGCGCAGCAGACGGGACACAAGCAAGCAATAAAACGAAACAGACGAATTAAGGGAGGAGGTTTTGTTTGCTAAAAGACGAACTCTATAACAACCCACCTGCCTTTCAGCGCTTGATACCATAGTTGTTTAAAGTCTCAATGTAGCTGTCATCTGGTAAAGCAGGAACGTCAATACAAAAAAGGGAGGGCTGACATTCTAGTTTATTTTATTTATTTACAGGTTCTGCAGGCCTATACTTAGGCCCAAGCAGGAGGGGCAAAAACAACAAAAAAAAAAGTACAATGTCACAGCACTTAATTAGACAACTTATAGTGCACTTGCACAACAGAGTTACGGCACATAAACAGTGATCAGAACACTCATGCGCAGCAGAAGTCAACTAACTACATTACTCGGGCACTGCGAATACACACCATATGGATACATCATTCAGAACTAAACAAAAAAAGTTTCAAGCTGTTTTCAATATCTTCGGACTGAAAAGCACTTATTGGTAAAGAGTTCCAGTCAGCAATAGTCCTAGGGAAAAAACTATTTTTAAAAGCAGTTGTACGGGCAAAAACTGGCGCCAATGAATATTTATGCTTATGTCTTGTTTTTCTAGAAGATAGAGGTTTCACACAGTTGGGCAGACTTGTTGTAACTTTACCGGAAAGAATTTTGTGTAGGAACGTTAACCGATTAATTTTCCTGCGAATTTCCAGTGTTTGGATATCATTTAGTTGCATAAGTTGTGTTGGCGAATCATATCTTTTATATTTACTAAATATAAATCTAACAGCCTTCCGTTGAACTTTTTCAATCAAGGCAATATCTTTTTTACATTGAGGGTCCCAAACAACCGAGGCATATTCAAGTTTTGATCGGATGCAGGTGTTATATGCCAATAATCTAGTCTCCTTCGTTGAGGATTTAAGTTTCCTCTTAAGAAACCACAGTTTCCTAAGTGCAGCCGTGCATATGCTTGTAATGTGGTCTGACCACGTAAGTGACTTTGTCAAAGTGACTCCTAGATATTTGTATTTTTCTACGTCTTTGAGTGGGTTATTGCGGAGAAAATAAGTATAAAGGCTGGGAGTTCGTTTTCTTGTTATTCTCAAGAGAACTGTTTTGTCACTATTAAGTTCCATGCCCCAGTTTTGACACCACTCATCTATACTTGTAAGAGACTGTTGAAGTAATATGTGGTCATTTACACAACATATTTCTTTAAAAACAACACAATCATCCGCGAATAATCTGACGGATATGTCCTTATGTACGACATCAACTAAATCATTAATAAAAATTAAGAATAACAAGGGGCCTAACACACTACCTTGTGGCACACCAGAAGAAACATTTAGCGAAGAAGAAAAACAACCCCTGACCTCAACAAATTGAGTTCTGTTATTTAAGTACATATGAATCCATTTAACGATACCCGAAGGTAGCCCAATATTTTCGAGTTTAAACAAAAGTTTTCCATGAGGCACCTTATCAAACGCTTTGCTAAAATCTAAAAAGAACACATCAGTCTGCCCAGATATATCTAGAACCCGTGCGAATTCATGCACTGTAGACACAAGCTGTGTTACCGTAGACATATTTTTTCGGAAACCATGTTGATTAGGCGACAAAATATTATTTTCTGATAAAAATGTGTTAATGTAATTTGCAACAACATGCTCTAACATTTTACAGCAGCTACTAGTGATAGAAACAGGACGGTAGTTTGTCAAGGAATAGCGGTTACCCTTTTTAAAGATCGGCACAACACGAGCTTTACGCCAATCGTCTGGTATCTGACCATATTTGAATGATACATTGAAAAGGGCAGTAAGGAAGTCAGTGATTTGTTCAGCATAGCGTCGTAGGAATGAATTACCAATGCCGTCAGGGCCTGACGATTTCTTAGGATTAACCTTAAGTAACATTTGTAAAACACCCTCACGAGTTATCAGAACATCATCCGTGATTATGGGCATCGGGTCTCGCAGTTCATAATACTGTGGTTCGGAAAAGACGCTCTGAAAGTATTTATTAAAATGATCAGCAATTAGTGCCGGATCTGTTATCGTGACCTCATCAACTTGTA
This sequence comes from Rhipicephalus microplus, assembly GCF_043290135.1. Taxonomy (NCBI): domain Eukaryota; kingdom Metazoa; phylum Arthropoda; class Arachnida; order Ixodida; family Ixodidae; genus Rhipicephalus; species Rhipicephalus microplus. The sequence goes on along the minus strand of NC_134708.1, from coordinate 105,491,402 downwards.
TTTCAGAAACGCCTTCTTTAGTTTGCTTAATATAGCGCCAAAATTTATCAGGATCTGTCCTGATGAATTCAGGTAGTGTGTCGTTAAAAAATTGATGCCTAGCCTTGCTAACACTCTCTAATAATTTTTCTTTAAGATCGGAAAAATGTTGCGTACTAGTCTTGTGTTTTTTTCGTAACCTTTTTATCTTTCTCTTGATCTGTATAATCTCACGGTTTATCCATGGGTTATGTGAACGCCTGCGTATTCTCCTAAGCGGTACAAAGTTCTTTGTACAGAAGTCCACAATACCACGGAAGCGTTGCCAGGCTCTATCAACATCACTAACAGATGTGGGGAGATGTGTTTCTAAATAATCAATTACTGCAACATCATCCGCTCGATTGAAATCTCTTACAACACTTTCCACTGGCGTTTTCACTGATTTACAACGTGCATGCCTGTCCCAAACAAATGATATTAATCTATGGTCAGAAATACCGGTTTCAACTGTGATAGTCGCTTCGGTAAAGAGTTCCGTTGTAAATAGCAGATCAAGTATCGAACTCCCCCTTGTGGGGTGTCCTACCATTTGCTCAAGGCCTAGAGAAAACATTATGTCTAAGAGTGTGTCAGCCGAAGAAGAAGTACCATAATTTATATCATCCCAATTAATGGCTGGCAGATTGAAGTCACCCGTTAAAATAAGATTTTTGCTTCGTAGACGTAGTAGTTCATCGTACAAACCGCTCATAAAAGAATCATCAGCATTAGGACATCGATAAACCGCACAGAGAAAAAATGACATATCAGCAAATGAATTTAGTTATAAATTTAGGAGCCGTTGCCCGAGTTCACGAAGTCATTTCTAATTTAGGTGCTGTTGGCTCAGCGTACTGGTTAATTTCTGCCTTTCTTCGAAGATTTGCTTGTTGAGTAAAGAAGCTTTGTTTAGAAAAAATGTTTAACGATTTCGAGTACTCGCGACATGTTTCGCCTCGTGCGCTGCTTTGTTGACTGACGCGTCGGCAGAATTTTTAATAATTGCAGCACATTCAGCCTCTCCTCGAAGGGTAAGGAAGGAATAATGCCAATTGCTAAATATTACCATTTATGCATACGCAGCTGCCACCCCTACTGAAAAGACATAAATACGCCAGAAAAAAAAAAACAAAGCTGTTATGCTAAGTGCATTACGCTGCGATTCACATTACGCTGTTTCCAGGGGGCCAAACAGGAAAATATCTTTGAGGATGCAGAATTTGGGTGCCTCCTAAGTTCTTCAGCGAGTTAAAACAGCAAGCTGGTTGCTCTGGTTCCTCAAGAAAAAGCCAACAATAGAGAATAATTGCCACAGAACAGGCGTTATTCTTCGCTCTTTTCCTCGTGCTTTTATTTCAGAATTTGGCCTGACTGAGACAAGAAATATGACGGAAGGGCTTACAGCGTTCAAGTAAAACAACTTTTTCTAACGTATCTTGGCGAGCTCTTCTCGACATGAAGGAACTCAGCGTTGAGCTTCGGTTTCTAGGACCAGGGAGCGTAACAGGGTGTTCTTAGGAACTTTCCTCCAAGAACGCAAATAAAGTAATAAAGTTCCTTCGTCTGCCTGCCTGCCTGCCTGCCTGCGTGCCTGCATGCCTGCCTGCCTGCCTGCCTGCCTGCCTGTCTGTCTGTCTGTCTGTCTGTCTGTCTGTCTGTCTGTCTGTCTGTCTGTCTGTCTGTCTGTCTGTCTGTCTGTCTGTCTGTCTGTCTGTCTGTCTGTCTGTCTGTCTGTCTGTCTGACACAGGGGTGAATTCGATTCGGTTAAGGAAAGAGTACCTGTTCTCAGAAATGTGCTTTTACAACATAAAGGAAAATTCCAGATTTTCAGAAGCGTCGAACCGACTTGTTCTCGCCGCCGCCCCATGGTTGCGGCTGCCGAGGGGGACCTTGTCTGTCAGTGCCACCACCTCGGTTAGGCGGTCCTCCAAGCCCGGAGCTGAACGACTTGGAGAATAGACCAGAAGAATAGAGCAGACTGAATGGCGCGGGCTTGCAATTTTGATACGAGTTTATTGGTGTTGTTTGTTGCTATTGTTATTTAAGTACAGCATGTTTACAAAATAAAGACTCAGTTGTTAGTTGCGCACGTCTCATTCTCTTTCTGTGCTTGCTGTCTTATCAGCTCCATGCTTCAATAAACTGAACAACCGGCACTGTAACGTCCAGCGGCTGAGGATTCCGCCTGATTACAGGGACAATAAGCCACCACCTGAAGCCACAAAGACAAACTGCAGCCTATCCTGTGAAATCAAGTTTTGATCTCTTTCCATCTCTCTGCAAACCACAGCTTAAACGTACAGTAGCAGCAGCACAAATACAGAGAATGGCTCCTCTAGGACGTTTAGTTAGGAAGCAATGTACGTAATATGCATTTATCACTGCGTGTGATGTAAACTTCGCGAAGGCAAGGGTAAAGCCAACAAACTCGGCTGAAATTGATTTACACTATCTCGAAGTTTACTCGAATCTTAAAATATTAAGGTCACGATAGACTTTAATGCAGAAGAAAGAAAAAGTTACCGGAGAAGCTATAGAAAATGCGTACACCGAATAGCGGTACTTTCCGTTAGAGGTAAATTGGAACAGCAATCTGCCAAGTAAGAAAATGCATAGCTATTGAAGAAAAGAAGAATACATTTGAACAGAAAATAAGCTGCTGCGATGTCAGACAGCCAAAAAGTTTTACTGATATCCTGGAGGACTAAACCAGTTTACTGCTAGCTGCTACAATTTACAAATTTCAAGAATAATATTACAGCAACAACATCTGTGCTCTTACAACCCAAAACCAGGTCATCATTGAGAAAGACGCTCGAGTGATACGCTTCGGAAATTTCGACCACCTGGTGCTCTTTAACGTGCGCTGACCTCACACAGTACACGGGCCTCAACCATTCCGTCTGCATCGAAATGAGATATCGATAGCTGGAATTGGTTGCTGACTGCTTTGTCCTATATTACCATGTTGCTCGGTTGCTGACCTTCTGGTTGCTGACCTTTGGGACAGAAACCGGTTGCTGGCCTCTGTTGCTGAACTGTAAGGCAGCAACCGAGCGCTGTAGCCACAGTTCCATGGAGGTGGACAAAACGTCAAGAATGAAATTAACGAAGCTTGCATTGTAGAGTGCTTCTTGGAGATCACTTGTAGAGGGCTCCGTCTTGAGCTACGTGTAAATAAACAGACTATGATGTTAATGTATTATTGACGTATGAGAATTGAACAGAAATGTCTGCTACAATCGTCTCATAAAAATTTTGCTCACTTCGGCACACTGCATGATAATATCTTTGAAACTGTCAGAATATTCGTAGTCATTGCATCACTCAGGACATAGTTTTATTAGCGCCACTGTCGGTGCCACCCATTGATTGAAATCCGTGAAGAGAAAACTATCATCACCATAGACTGGCAGGTGCTATGCTCGTCCCCTTTTCTCCTTTTGCCTATTTCATCTTCGGCTTCGTTCTAGTATGATTTCCTTGCTTGCTTGTTCCTTTCTTTAGTGGCCCTCACCCACTAAGGGGGATTGGCCAAGAAGCCGGTGGTTAATGCAAGTCAATACGTATAGATTTTCTAGACTTGGGAAATATGATTACTGTGTTTTGACTGTGAAATTAATTTGGCGCAATGTAAAAAAAAAGAAAAAAAAGGGGGGGGCAGAAATAATAGAATTTGTAGAATATCTGAGGTGGAATCGTTATATGAAATTCTCCTGAAAGTTGAATCATTTCAGTGTATCAGCTAAATAATAAGTGGTAGTGTGGCTAGTAAAATTCGAGAGCTGATCGCTGACTCAGCAAGGTAATCTTCTTGTGTTATATATGAATCCGCAGAGAGCCCCGCAGATGTTCCTGTCGCTGTGTCCCAATGAAATGGCCCCAAAAGACAAAATATTGGGAGTAGTAAGTGATAATCCTAATTTTCTGAATAAAATTTCGAAGCAGTTTTTTCTTTGATTTTTGAAACGGCGACATGTGATAAGAAAATGGTCGATATGTTCCGGTTCGTTACAGCTTGAGCACAAAGGGGATGGCACCAGACCAGACCTGTTTAAGTAGAAATTAAGAGACACGGCAACGTAATTTTGTTATCAAGACTTCCAATTTACGCGTGGGACACCATTTCTTATTCCATGTGAAGTGCAGGTGCGAGAAATCTGGATTCAGAAACATGATTTTTGATGAGTCTTCAAGAAGGAAAAGTTTTCTAAACCTCGCTGCTGTTACATAACCTGTATGACGCATGATTGGCACAATCGGAAGATCAAGAGATGTTCGCGCAAGTGTGTGAGCCATCTCGTTTATAAATATACTACGATGGCCTGGCACCCATATCATTCGCACTAGACGAATGTTTGCGGGGATTAATGATTTAAAGGTTTCTAGTACTGCTATGTCGACGACGATGATAAAAATGAACACACGGAATACGAGTCAGACACTATCACAGCTGTCGAATGAGTCGCAGGAAGTTTACGAATAGCTAGTATAACGGCCATTCATTCCGCTTCAAATATTGGTGTATAATCTGGGAGGCGTAATGAAAATGACCAGAATATTGAGAGAGAAAAAATACCCACACCTGCCTTCTCGCTACTCATAGATGCATCCGTTGCAATTACTATATTAGTACATAATTGAGACAGGTGTTGTTCTAATAAACCAATCAAATATTTAGAGGGCAAGTGTTTAGCGTTCATGGGGAAGATTTCGTCAAATTTTATTTCCACTTGGCCGATTGGTTTGACAGATGGTGTGATCTCGAATATAGTAACATTTAAAGCATCTACAAGTGTTTGAACAAATAGCACTTGGGGTTTATATACACGGGACCAATGCTCATTGAAAAAGACACCAGGCTCGGCAAAGAATACAAATTGTCGTCTTCTTAAAGTGGATTCAGAAAATTTTAAATAGGTGTTTATTGTTAAAGTACGAAATCTGCAAGCAAGGGTGGGTATCCGAGCTTCTTGATACAAAACATAGCTGTGAATTTTGGCACACCTAAACAACTACGTAGGGCTTCCCACTCTAAGAGAATGAGGGGGTTTATTTTGTATGCTGGTCCACCAGAAAATAGTACACATCCGAATTCAAGAATCAGACGAACGTACATGCGATAAATCATGATCAGCGTATCTCTGCGAAGACCAGAACAGAGGCGGCCAAGCCTACCTATCATTCCAACAGCGCGTGTAGCCATAAATTTAATATATTGCCGCGCGCTTGATCTGCCAGCGCAAAAGAGGCAGACGAAGTGGCAGTTCCCCTCGTGCCATTGTTCTGTTTTTGGCTGCGCTGAGCCGACCGCTCTTCGGACTTTTGTGAGGACGCCTTAAAAACGTCTCCTGTCTCTTTAACGTGACATTTTAATGGTGGAGGTGCTGGGTAACCTCACCTATGCAACAGACTCCTTCTAGCAGCCGGAACGTGACCCAAAACCCAGAGCTTACGCCGGTACACCGTTTCAGTCGGAGGATTCGAGGACTGTCCCCCGAGTTTGTGCCTCACAGTACAAGTACGTCGACTGGTATGGAGAATACTGTTGCTGTCACCGCTTCCCCTACCGCTGGAGCCGCCGCTGCTCCAACCGCTGCACCCGCAGCTGCACCCACTCATTACACGCTACAAAAACCACGTGTTCCGAGTCCCTTTCGTGGTGGCCTCTATGAAGATGTGGAAGATTGGCTGGCTGAGTACGAGTACGTAGCGGATTTCAACGGGTGGGACGAAGTAGCGAAGCTCAAGAATGTGTACTTTAGTCTTCTGGATGGTGCTCGCACATGGTTCCAGAACCGCAAGGGCCTCCTAACGTCGTGGCATGAGTTCTGTCACAGGCTCCGCGAAACGTACTCGAGTCTCGATCGTCGAGAGCGCGCTGAAAGGGCCCTCCAGTCCCGCATGCAGATGCCTAATGAAGGTGTGGCTACATACGTGGAGGATATGGTTCATCTGTTCACTCGCGCCGATCCAACCATGCCGGAAGACAAGAAGCTGCGACACTTGATGCGAGGTGTGAAAGAGCAGCTCTTCGCTGGACTCATTCGTAGTCCGCCTAGAACGGTCGCGGAGTTCCTCACAAAAGTCCGAAGAGCGGTCGGCTCAGCGCAGCCAAAAACAGAACAATGGCACGAGGGGAACTGCCACTTCGTCTGCCTCTTTTGCGCTGGCAGATCAAGCGCGCGGCACTATTAAAATGTCACGTTAAAGAGACAGGAGACGTTTTTAAGGCGTCCTCACAAAAGTCCGAAGAGCGGTCGGCTCAGCGCAGCCAAAAACAGAACAATGGCACGAGGGGAACTGCCACTTCGTCTGCCTCTTTTGCGCTGGCAGATCAAGCGCGCGGCAATATTCAATGTTGTCACGCCAGCTCAACTTTTGGTCGTACAGTACACGCAGATATTTAATACAATTAACCTGGGGTATTATTTCTTGATGGTACTGAAGAGAAATTGTAACTGGTGTGTCCAACAGAAAACCTATTATAGCACTTTTAGTTACAATCTGGTTCATATGAATTTTCTGAAACCAGGTTTCCAATGTTGCCAAATAACACTGTAAAGTCGAATGTAGTGTATAAATATCGTTGTCAGATGCAAAGAACGCGATATCATCTGCATATACATATACTTGTACCTTATCACTCAGTGGTATTGAACTTAACAAAATGTTAAATAGCACAGGCGATAGAACAGAGCCTTGAGGAACACCTCTCGTTTGGCTATACTTCGGCGTGGAAACACATCGTTGGAAGCAAAAAAAATTTCCGTCTTTTAAAAATTCGTATATCCAATTTGTTATGTACTGCGGGAACGTAAGCTCTTTTAGGACATTGATAAGAATAGAATGTTCAACACTGTCATATGCCTTGGCTAAATCAAGGGTTACTAGGGCCGCATATTGTCGTCTGTGCCATGCAAGCTTTATACGAGCATCTAAATCAACATGCGCCCACCATATAGAGTAACCTGGTCTAAATCTAATCTGGCATGCACTGAGTATCGCATTATCTGTTATGAACTTCGTAACTCTAATGTAAAGTATTCTTTCTATTAACTTAACTACGTGTGATGTTAAAGCGATTGGCCTAATGTTATCTATCTGCATTCCTAGTCCCTGTTTTTTAAGAAGCGGTATTATTTTTGCAAGTCTCCAGTCAGGAGGTATCCAACTATTTTCAAGTGAATAGTTGACAACGTTCAGGAGGTCTTCAGCAGAGATGCCGAATAATATTTTTAACATTTCTGAAGTGACGCCATCTGGTCCAGGACCTGTCTTTGGCAGAATACGAACGACGTGCGCAAGTTCATCCCTACTTACTTCAATAAAATCATTTCCAAATGACGGTTTTACACACTTTATTTTGATTTGTGATGTAAATCTCTTCTCCAATCCTATTGCAATTTCCGTTAATGTATCTTCCAAATCAGTTCGAGAAAAAATAACTGAGTCAATATTTACGTGTGCAGTAATAGCTTTACGATTACGGAGAAATCTGAATAGAACTTTCTTGTTGCCACTCTTCGATAGGTAGCTGTACCGTTTTTCTTCATAATTGTCTTTCGCTAATGAAACTGTTCTCCTGAATGTAGCCTTAGCAAATAAATAATTTCTCGAATTAGTCGGACATTGGTTGGTGAGGATTTTTTTCCATGCAGCGTTGCGGCATCTATTATCTCTGGCGCAATCCGCATTCCACCAGGCAGATATGAATTTTCCCTTTGTTGAAGATATAGTGAACTGCGATTTTTTAATTGTACACTTTAGGGTGGAACAAAGGCTCATAGTTTTCATATTTGCTTCCATATTGGGCAAGGAAGACAGCGTCGACTGTAAGTTCTTTTTAAATTTAGAGTAGTTTGCAAATGTTTGCACCTGGCGATCTACCGTCACTAAAGGAATGCTGACTTAAAATACCAGGGGGATGTGGTCACTACTTGTAGCAGTATCAAAAACAGTCCAAGACGATATTGTCACACTTGAGCTAGCAAATGTCAAATCTAAGACGGACCTCGAATTACATCGAACGAATGTCGGAACTCTGGAGTTCCAACAAATAATGGTATTCCGATTAGTCCAGTCCCACAACCGTTTTCCTGATGAATCAGTGCGGAATCCCCATGAAACGTGATGGGAATTGAAGTCTCCCGCAAATAGTATACTGTTTCTGCAAAAACTCACAGTCACGTCAAGGGCTCTTTCATCTTGTATTCCAGCCGGAAAGTAGTTGTTGACTATAGATAGTGGCGCGCATCCGGGAAAGTGAATTTCCAGAACCAATACTTCATAATCGTGTGATATTTGTTGGTAAACTAAGTGTGCTTTATGGCAAATTTTGGATGAAATGAAAAACACTAATCCTCCATAATGGGATTCTTGGTCCAGTCGAAAGCACTGATAGTTTTTTAGATAGAAGTTTTGATCAGCATACAGCCAAGTTTCTTGTAAAATTATGACGTCCGGAGATTGTTGAGAAATTAGGTATAATAAGTCTGTAGTTGCCGAGAGAATTGAACGGTAGTTCCACTGAAGTACTCTAAGGTACCATATGATGATAAGCAAGCAGTAGCAACTACTTAATCTAAGATACATTCTTTTAAGAAGTCCGCTTTAGTCCTAGGTTCCTTCACACTCTTTTTTGTTTTTGGATGAGAAGAATTATTAAGTTTGCTAATGGGTGATCTGGTGCGTTTCAGAAGGCGAGCATCCATATCTACATCCCGATTAATTATTGATTCTGAATCAGATATACCTTCCTGCTCAGTTGTGTTAGATCTGCAAGGCATTGCCTCATTATCGATAGAGGCATCTGACTGATGTTCGGCAGGTTTATTGATTTAGGCACTAGGAGGTTGGATACGCTTAGTTATTCGATCAGATGCACCCGACATCTGTGAATCTATAATATTATTGAGTGAGTCGGACAGATTGAGTAAAAATTTTTCTAATACTTTTTCTACGGCCTTTTCTACCATAGCAGAAATGGACTGAGAAAGTGATGCATCCATAGAAAGAGGTGGACGAGCTGCTATGCCGGCATAACCATGACTCCTGCTTTGAATTTCTGCAATTGCTCTGACCTGAAGTTTCTTTGATCTTGCAGGGCAGTTAGGATCGTCTGCAGCGTGATTTGCCTTGCACAAACAGCATGTATTATTGTCTGATTGACACTCAGCAGTGCTATGACCATCCCCGTATATGGCCCCGCATATGCGGCATCGAGTCTCCGCTCGACAACCTTTAGTACTGTGCCCAAAGCGCCAACATTTAGCACGTTGCAGCGGACGGGGAGCCAAAGCTTCGACCTTATAGATAAGCGGCCATGCCTTGATCTCCGAAGGGCGACCTGTTCTAGCGAATGTGGCAATTACAGTTTCAGTGGGAACTTTCTGTTGGTTTTCCTGTTTGGTACAGCGGTAAACAGAAATAACAACTGCTGGGGAAAAGATGTCCAAGACTTCTGCTGGGCTTAGACTTGCGTCTAACCCCCGAACCAATCCTTTGCAGCAAGCTAGATGAGGTGGGATAAAAGCTCACCGGATGTGATGCAAAAGTAGTGCACTTCAGAAGGTCTTGGATGCAAGCCTTGTCTGGTGAGCAGCATAGTATCCCCCAGCGTCCAAACTGACAAACCTCTGTTATCAGTAGAGAGTGGTGAGTGATTGCACGATGTTTCGTTTGGATTTTCTTGGAATTTTTCATGCGGATGAACCCACCGGTGGGCGGCACCAAAGTGACAGGAACGCTACGGGTTCCATTGCGGAGAAACAACTCCAGGGGAAGATCTTGAGGGGGAACAGAGGCTGACCAGAGGGCACGCCTCTGGCCCGGAGAAGAAACAGACATGAAATAAGAAGAAGTTACACTTATCAATGCACTAAAACAGTTGCGGAACAAGAGGTAGATCTAATAAAATAAAAGTAACCACCGGCTACTTGAGCGCAACTCTGAGGATAGAACAAGGAACACAGGCGCAGGCACGAACGCGGTCGGAACCGACCTTCAGGCAACACGCAACTCTAGTACAATTTACTAGAACGGGACAGTGTGCCATCTTTGCAGCAAACCAATGGGAGAATGGTGGTCACTTTTGTGATGACGCCACGAGCAGGGCTCTAATATCGAAGGGTGGGCCCAGCACGCGTAATTCGAATTTGCATTGCAAAACGTGCTGCACATTTTGAGTAATATGTTCTTATGACAATATTTAAACTAGAAGTATCTGCAAGATTAAAATACACCCAACACTTTTTTATCATTATTATTATTCATCAAGCTGCTCGTGCACCGTAGGAGCTTGAAAAATTCTTATTCTAGAACAGTGACCCAGGTCCGTTTCTTAGCTTTCCACTACAAAAATGCTTCTCCGTATAAATTATGGATGATAACAGAGGTGCATGGATAAGCAGCAGAGATCTTTCTATTACCACGATAGTTGCTTTCGATGTATCAAGGGCAGTGGAAAATTATGGACGAATGCCAGTGCCGGCTAACCAAAATAATGAAATAAAAGAAAATCTGCCCCATGGTATTTCGAGCTTTAGGAAAAATAGACCCGCACTATTCGCACTAGTGCTTCGGTGCTGTTTTTACTAATATTGCCCGAACATAATCCGAGATATGTTACATCCTTAATGGGAGGACCATTAGATTACAAAAATAGGTAGAACAACCTTATGTTTTCTAAGAAGCTTTACGAATGAAGACCTCAAGCCTTAAAGGTTTTTCAAACTGTTTCGATGATTGATATGTAGGGTTTAACGTCCCAAAACCACCATATGGTTATGAGAGACGCCGTAGTGGAGGGCTCCGGAAATTTCGACCACATGGAGTTCTTTAGCGTCACCCTAATCTGAGCACACGGGCCTACAATATTACCGCCTCCATCAGAAATGCAGCCGCCGCAGCCGGCATTGGATCCTGCGACTTGCGGGTCAGCAGCTGAGTCAAACTGTTTTAACCTCGTGAACCTAATCACAAAAATTACTTAGCTGCAGTTTGATCTTGAAGCTAATTCACGAAAGTTATGCTAACATTACACTGTCATCATCATCTTCACCATCAGATTTCGCATTTCTATTGCAGTTTGAATTCATTTCCAAATCCCATCCGATGAAAATTTTCTCATTAGATAATTATTTTTACGCCTGCAAATTCCTGAATTTATCCACCAGTCGAATATTTATGAACGCTACCACACAATAAAAATTTAGCCTTTCTGTATGTCCAACAGAAATATAGTCCGCTGGAGACTATACGGGCCAGTAGACGTCATAAACTGTTGTAATTGGGTAACGTATGTTGAACGCGAGTACAAATTTTGTCATGTAATGCGTTACCTGCATTTAAAAGTAAATGTTGTGTGATCGAGATACAGGGCTGCTGCATTATGGCTGCGGAAATACAGCTTGTTTTTGCAGCATGTAGCTGCGTGCAAAAGGCCATATAAGCAAGAGACGAGAAAAAGCTGGTAACTCTTACCAAAAGCAAGCTCTTTAATAAACACAGACCTGACTACCAACAGCGTCTTTTCTCGATGCTCAAAAAAAAAAAAGGCCCACACAAGGAGACTGCCAAACCCAGGCTAAATCTGTTTTCAGCGTTAATTAATATAGCGAACAACCGCTCACGTTAAAGACACCTGCTGTGTGGCGTGCTAGATGGGGCGTCCTGGGAAGCCAACAACATTCACGTGAAAAGCTACGCTGCATAGCTTTCCCTCTCTATTGTTTTAAGGAAAAGCAGTCATCAGGCGTACAATGCCTTAGAAAAATATTTCAGCTGGAAGCCTGCGCTACAGTAATAAACACTGCGCAGGCTTCTAGTCTAGAAGGCTGTGAAGGACAGTTAAGGACAGTTTTATGAGCATTAACGTCATGTATTGTTATTGGTTTACTTTTGTATGACACCTTGAGTTTCAGGCTTATGTCTTTATGGTTTCCAAAACATATATTGGGTTCGCAGCCACAATTTTCTTTGAACTTAATTTTGCACTCACGAAGGCCATACACTTGAGTCCCTGGGCTACTTTTTATTTCCCAATTTTCATGCCGAAGAAAGACTCAGAATTTTTTAATCGTGATTTTTTAAGGTAATAGTAAGAAATATTATTAGGCTTTTCAGTTTAATTCAGCATATAAGTAAAAAACAAGGGCTGTATGTGTTACAATACTGAAGCATAAGCTTAATTTCATTATCGGTGAAATAACTGTATTAATAAATCATGAAGATTATATTAGTGAGTTCTCTACTAGATCAGAAAACTTTTCTTGTGAACCGCTCGGATTTTTCGTGACCTAGCGGGAGTCGACCTAAACCACACGCTTATGTCTACGTGACCTCGAAGATCGGCTTCAGCTGCACATGAAAGAGAAAATATTTCATAGGCCAGGACACACCATCGGCGTAGTGCGGGTGCCACTGCCAGACACCTAAGTCAAAGATAATGATCGCGTCCTGCATGTTTAACAACGAAGATCTTTAGCAATTTGTTCGTTTTGAGTCGATCCAAAAACTATGACCAACCTAAGCGGGCAAGGCAACAGTTGATGCAACGAATGGCTCTGAAGCAACGAAACCAAACCAAGACCCCGGATACGCAATGCGAGAAAATACTCGACAAAGGGAAAGACAATGGAGGCTGCGAGAAGTTCCCGAAGCGTTCAGAGGCCTGCCAACGACACCTTGCCCGTGTATAAACCAGGGTCTTGTCCGATTGTTTCAAGTTTCTATCTCTGGAGTTCAGACAACCGTGTTGTGTCTATCATGTCTGCGGCTTAAACCAGGCTTCTCGGCGCTGAGGATCAACGTGGCAACAACCTAGCATGATCTAGCTAAAGTCCGGCCATGATCTAGAAGCAACGCATAGCCTGCACCAGATAGCTAAAGCCTAGAAACAATGTAAAAGGAACCAGGTTGGTGTTCAGAATCATCTAGTTTCACTGCTTCAAGCCTTGCGTAACTCAACACACACACACACACACACACACACACACACACACACACACACACACACACACACACACACACACACACACATATATATATATATATATATATATATATATATATATATAATATATATATATATATATATATATATATATATATATATATATATATATATGTGTGTGTGTGTGTGTGTGTGTGTGTGTGTGTGTGTGTTTAGTATAGAGTCAAATTGTTCTTGAAGCTGCTGATAGGTTTGTCGATCGTTCGTCAGTTATTGGGGGTGCAGTACCATTCCTATGACAGTGATAGGTGCAAATTTTTTTTTTTTGTTCGCGGTGTATCGAACATTGCTGTCCTACATGTAGGGCGGCTCCTAAACCATTGTTGGAAAGAGTTTTTTTTTTTCAAGATAAAAACCTTATTCTGTTTTCTGAGGTCATAGAAGCAATCATTTTGAAGAAATAAATTAGTTTTGTTAATTTTTTTAAGTTTGGGCATATATGAGTTAACGCCGTCTTCGCCAATTTTTTTCTTGTTAGGTTGCGTTATTTCTTGGTAAACTAATTTAGTGCTTTCATTACTCTTTTAAAGACGATAGTCTTTCTGGGGACCTTCGGTGCAAAAATTTAGGTCTGTCTGTCTGTCTGTCTGTCTGTCTGTATGTTTCTCTGTCCACTTTTAACGGCACCGGGTACTTGAAACAGCCGACCCCACGCGCAGCGCCCACCAGTGTTGCTCAAGGTTTAGCGTTCATACTTGTGCAATTGTTAATTAAAAAGCAATTATTGCCCATGTCTGGGGCACCGTACCAACACGTATATATTCTTAATGCGCGCCTTTTACTAGAAAGGCATGCATAAGTAATTTTAAAAGCCGTAGCGCTTATCACGTTGCGATGACCATGCAGCGCTTGCTCGAAACGGCATGTGTTTGTAAGACGAGACGGTGGTGACACCTACCCGTCGCCTTGCGTTCTACACCTTATCGCCTCAGAGACGGGCGCGTACACCCGTCTCGGAGCCACGTGCTTTGTTTTTCAAGAAAACTGCCAGATGGCACTTATGTATCACGTGTGACATGATTTGATGCGTTCGTTCGCCTCCGCTGCAGGCTCGAGACTCCAAAATACCATTCACCAGTTTTCTTGCGCAGAACATCAAATAAATGTTTTCTTCACTCTCTCCACACGCACCACTATCATGTTTCGGCGACATTTGCAGATTACATCCAGAGACGGGGCCAATTTGTTTTTCCCCGATCATCTCCCTCATCGTAGTGTCACAGGCTAGAGCATTATATAGCTCAGGCCAACCTCTCTGCCCTTCTGTGAATGAACCTCTCTTTCAACAAAAATATGTTCGTCATTCTATCTATGTACTCAGCCTCAACATTAACGAACTTTTTTCTAAACTAACGGAGTGAAATTGATGTGTTGATTGAAAACACTTTTCTCCGCCGTTTTTTATATTAACATTACAATGTATAGATTTCGGACTGTTTGGTGGACTTAAGGCTGCAGTTTGAATCAAGATAAGCCCTAAGAATGAAGCATTGGGCATCTAAGTTTTACTTTTGTCACATGTTGCCATCGCGATGCTCCTTCACCCTCAAAAGTATGATATCACGTGTAAAAATATATGTTTCTTTCCACAAGAAATGCCGCTGTCTTGTTTGTTTTAAATTTGTTTGGCTCTAAGAATACCGCAATAATTACGAAATAAAATACGATGCTAAAAGGAAGTTCCGTGATTATAGCTCGTTTCCTTTGACATAACGAATATAGTTTAGCCATGTGACATCGCTAGAATATAGGTATGCTTCATATGTAAGTAGGACGTAATGCTCAAAGCCACGAAAAGCAAAAGGGAGCACTTGATCTTTTTTTACTTGATTCTTTTTACTGTCAAAATCTTCCATTGTAGTCTGAAGTAACGAACGTGAAGGTGTTGGGGGGGCTGTTCCTGCTTAGTTCCACAATAAATTCCCATTAAAACTGCCGAGTGCATAAGTCTAAACACGCAATTCCTGAATTCCGACTATACAAGGAGGTGCGATTGAGAAAGTGAAGGTGGCTTTTATTGATTCGGATGGCTGCCTTCGCACACGACATTTTCGCGTTAATTTTCTTTCCATCTCCTCCTATCAAAGAGCGAGGAACTAATTCAAATTCGCTGGCACGTGAACATTAGAGTAATGTGTGCGCAACAGACTGACGTGCCTTATTTGGTTGAAGTAAGCCCTGTACTGCAATGTAGAAAGGTACCTAAGCCTAAATCGGGAGTTCTGATTACTGCAAAGTATTGTCATTTGCTACTGTAATGTATATGTCATAGAAGGAGATGACAATAGGGAGAAGGCAGGAAGGTTAATCTGAAGCATGCTCAGTTGGCTAATAAACGAAGTGGAAAGAGAGAAGAAACGCAATAAGAATAAAAGAGCAGGAAAGAAAACAAAAAGAAAAAGTAATCACTTTATTGTGCCTACTTTCAATACTGTACGAATATGATCAAGTGCTTCACAAGTATACAGCAGTTTTAATGCTGCTGTATGAGAAATGGTACGCTGCATTATATATGTCTTCTACATATTTCAATTGTATTTCCAAAGAAGCGGCCAATGTACTATTAAAAATACTAATCTTACACAAGTTTTGTTGTTGTGAGTCGTTGCATGGTTTTTCTAACACTAGAAATGCTGGCAATCTGTACGTATTAGCTGACTACAACAGTCAGTTGAGCACAACTGCCAAAATGTATACAATGTAATCGAAGCCCTTCGAAACAAAAAAAAAACAACATAAAATTGTGCCTGCGATTTCTTCGCAATTTTTATACGCATAAGCAGTACGGCTCAAAGCCTCACTGTAAACGTATTTGCATATATTAAGATCACAAAATACTAGAACACAAGTGGATTACATAGTTTAATAAAAGTTTGCTGTTACGGCTGACTTTTAGTTAAAGGATAGGCTATTGTCAGCGGTTATGCTGATGATAAGTACTTTATAGAGGGGGTTTGAACGGACGGGATGGCTTGAATGTATTTAAAAGTATTGCGACCCTTGGAATTTTATGCCACGTTAGAAAATACTTGCACCATGTCATCGCGTCAGTATTTCCAGGCATTATCTGGACAAATGATGCCGAACAAAGTGAATTCATAATGAAATCAGAAATAACTAATGGTTAGCGTAGTTTGCTTGCTAGCTTCACCAGCAAATCATTCGTACGACTTAGAATGGTCTGCTGCGTGCGTCACAAAGCGGATATTTTTTTTTATAAAGCTGGCGTTTCTGACTTTTTTGTTCAATTCTAATCTTCTTGATTTCACTGTGCAAACAAGTTCTTCAGCAAATTTTTTTCAGATAACAACTAAAAAAATAAGCTCCATTTCATATGCATTCATTTCCTGTACTATCTCTCGGTACATACGCTGACTCTCACGTGGTGTTCAATCAACAAGTGTTTTTTTCAATTTGTTTAGCTGCATTTCATCGTCACCAAAATTGGTGGCGTATCTACGTGCTTCGCTGGCAAAGGTAGTCAAAAAA
The DNA here is from genome assembly GCF_043290135.1 of Rhipicephalus microplus. Classification (NCBI taxonomy): domain Eukaryota; kingdom Metazoa; phylum Arthropoda; class Arachnida; order Ixodida; family Ixodidae; genus Rhipicephalus; species Rhipicephalus microplus. The sequence continues at coordinate 105,474,876 of NC_134708.1, read as the reverse complement.
CGATATTCTTCTTCTTGTCCTGCACCAGAAAATTGGTGAGTAGGCGCTGTTTGAGATATGAACGCCATCTAGCAGTATGATAACACCTGTTTTCTCGGTCATAGCATTGCATTGCCATCACCGCGTAATATGCAGTGCGTTCTTTATATTTACGTATATATGCATTTTATAAATAAAGTAACACACTACGTAATGACACCGTAATGATGTTGCGCCAAACTATACGTAATATTTTTCGAATGACAATGTCAACACGTTGACAAACCCCAGTTGACAGAAACCATATCAGGATGGCTGGCCGCTTAGGAAAGTGCTGAACTTTCACCATTCTGAGGCGAATCGAGCGACTGACAGAAAAGCAGAAAGACACATGCACCAACATACAGACCAACATTTCTGCGTCAAAGTATTCCAAGAAAGACTAACTGTAAATATAACTGGTTCACTGCAGGAGTCTCTCAGCGTTGGCCTCTCAACCTGAGAGGATCCTGGATTTGTCTTCACAGCCCGACCTAACGCATTCGTGTACCAGGTGCTCAAATAAGGTGCTGTGTGTGGGTGGTCCTAGGCATTTCAAATGCTATGGAAAAAATTCTATTCGTTTCATAAAAAAATGTTCTAATCTGAGTATTTAGCAAAATTCTCGGCGATGGAAGTGCCGATGCTTCTGTGCTTTCGTTTTTGCCTGCACTGTACGCAAGTTTACCATAGAAAACTCCGGTAGTATGAGGCTGTAACAACGATTTATTCACCTGCTGTCAGACCTAACCTGGAGCTGCTCTTCATGGGACATTTTCCGTTCCTAAACACAGCTTATGGCGGTAGTCTCGGTGTTTTCGCGGAAGAAGACTCAGATGCAGAAAAAACGGGGGGGGGGAGGGGGGGGAGATGGAGTACTTCAACCACATATTGTATACTTTTTACTGTATCATGTTATTTGAGAAGTTGAAAGATTGAATTGAAAGAAGTTGAAATTTGCTTGTGTCAGTGAAGCTTTCATGTAGGGCTGCAATCTCTGTAATTGCATGTTTTACACTACGAGCAATTGTGAGAGTGAGATGTTTTGGATGGAGCTTCGTATGCACCCGGTGCATGGCCTTAACATTGAAGGCACAGTAACGTCTGTACCTTTGTAATGGGTGCCAAACAACGAAGTAGTTGTGATATTCACCTGTGTTGACACCCCATGACAATCCACACTTGTACTACACAATGTCACTGGATATTAGATGTTGTACTGTGAAGCCTATGAACAGGAAGCTTAGTTGACTGCATTTCATATCATAAGGAGGTGTTTCAACCGTAATTACAGGCAGACGAGCGGCTCTGTGGTATAACACCTGTCTGTCACACAAATGACCTTGGTTCGACCATTACTCGGAGACGGAAGTTCTAAATGCGAAGCATTTCTTAGCGAACTTCGGCAACTTTGCGCGTATCTATCTATCTATCTATCTATCTATCTATCTATCTATCTATCTATCTATCTATCTATCTAGCCGCCTATGACTTTTAGCTCTCCTGGACGTTTCGATAATGGTATCAATACCAAACAAGGTGTGACGTAACATTAAAGTATGCAGAACATATCTGACAAGTCATAACATAAAAAATCATGACGTGTATGTCATGAATGTTATGATTTACACATCACGGTCCTGCAGCTCTTGCGGTGATTTCGTTCACATGGCATGTTGCAAAACTGGTATGGTATGACATTATTACATGGCGAACACAAGCGACAGAGCCTAACGTGAAAATCATTGATTGATTGATTTGTAGGGTTTAACGTCCCAAAACCACCATATGATTATGAGAGACGCCATAGTGGAGGGCTCCGGAAATTTTGACCACCTGGGGTTCTTTAACGTGCACCCAAATCTGAGTACACGGGCCTACAACATTTGCGCTTCCATCGGAAATGCAGCCGCCTCAGTCGGGAATCGAACCCGCGACCTGCGGGTCAGCAGCCGAGTACCTTAGCCACTAGACCACCACGGCGGGGCTAACGTGAAAATCAAAACATGCGTGTCATGTAACATTTTCGACTACATGCCACACTCATGATGCGCTCGCGGCCGTTTCGCTAGCTTTACATATGCCAAATTTGATATTACGTGAAGTCAATGAATTACGAAGGTATGTGACTGGTGTAAAAATGATAATCATGAGATTCATGCTATGTGAGAATATGACTACATGCCAAAGTCAAGGCGCCAATACTTTTCGATATGACGCGGTGCGCGTGCTCACCGGTGTTCAGTTTGTCGGGCCACGCCGGCATTGCCACGCTAGGCACCGGTCCTGCCATACACTCCCAGGTGAGCGCCATGCTGCGTTGCTTTGACGCATGCGCGTTCCTGTGCGTCCAGCGTCCCTACGTCACGAAGAGAGGGAGACGCACTGTTGTCTGGGAAATGCATCAGTGCAAAAGGCAGCTTGTTGCATTTCGCGCCGGTTGCCGTCCGGCTGCGCCGACGAATGCTGGTCACGCCGGTCGCACCTTGCGACACATTAAAGAGTGCTCGCGTTTTGCTAACGTAGCGTCGCTGTGCCCAGAGTGTGCGTGAGTCAACGCTACATTGGAGTATATTGGACCCTTCATGATGCGTTCGCGGACGTTTTGCTATCTACACATATACCGAATTTGGTTTCACGTGACGTCAATGGATGACGTAAGTATATGACTGGTGCAAATATGATAATCCTGACACGCTTGTAATGTAAGAACATGAAAACATACCACGCTCTTAGCGTGCTCACGGTCATTTTGCTCGCTCCACATATACTAAATTTCGTATCACGTGACGTGAATAGAGGAAGAAGGTAAACGACACATCCAAACATCATAATCATGACACGGAAATTATGTACAGCATCAATCACCTCCACCTCGTAACGTTGTGCTGATTTTAAAGTGACATATCAACATTTCTGGTTCGTACTTCGCATATCATCAATTCCCACTCTACGTGGATTTTTTTTTATTTTATTTGCATCATTCTGAGGTTTTCATCTCACAGAGAAGATGATGATTGTTCATTTACACTTAACAATGCTCACAATAACATCAATGGCGCAACTTCAGCGAAACAAGCTCTTTAAGCTATTTCGTTGAAACGAAAATGACATGCCTGCTTTGTGACCGATGTTGCTTCATTCCTACGCTTTACCTTGCAACTCTTAAGAGCTGCAATCGCCATGTGTTTTAGAGTTACTGCCGCCTTCATAGGTGGAAAACGAGGTTGTCTGACCAAAGTAAATATTCCTAGTGAAGCAGTCTTCCACTGAATGTCTTCCCCAATGAAAACCCTAATCAAAATTTTAGTGCAACCAACTCTGGCAGTGAGAGAGAAATCGATTCACACTGGACAGGAATTGTGGGCAATGTAGATGCCATACCTCTGCCCATACATTGGCCATGTTGCACTGGGCGCATTTTACTTCCCAGTCTGTGACTCTGTAGTCGATTTGTGTGCGGATGCAGTTTAGTCAATAAATCCTTCAATTAAGATGACTCACTTGGAAGAGAAGTGCACCTTCAGACAAAAGGAGTTGTAAAAGGAAGTCCTGTAGTAGCATCGACTCACTCAAGTAGAAAATCCGCTAAAGGCATTGGGGTGCCGAGTCAGCGGCGGGACGTCGTGAATGTAGTAAGAGCCTATGCTACTTCGCAAGTGTACTTTCATTTAGGTTCAAAATATATAAACTTCTTTTCGGACGACAACGGCTGCCTTTCTTCATCTTCAAGTACCACGCTTTATCAAATGGTTTATCTTGCTGCTAAACCTTGAGCAAAACCTGGTGAAGCAAGTGGTCTTGTTAACCGATAGTCGTTATGCCAATTGCGATCTTTCCTTTAGTTTTCTCTTTCTGTTGCTGATGCTTCGACGTGCTTCTACTTTTTGATAGGTGAGATTGTTGTGTTCAAAGTTTTCATAACGCTTCCTCTTGTCTTCCTTTCTTCACAATTTTCTTTCTCTTCCTAATGGTTATTATCCTTGCTGCCGTCCTAACTTATGTTTTCTTTATTTTTTGCTCAAGCCAATATATAACACATGCTGGACAATTTATGCACACGTGCCTGTTTCCTTTCAACACATCTGAAGGTAAAAACCGGTAAAAATGTAGAATAAAGAATCTTTGTATACGTCAGTATAGAGTGTAGACCAAAATTTTCAGTCTACATGTACACACCGCGAGAACCCTTTGGTCCAAGGTGCTTTTTTGTAGAATACTAGTGCTCATTAGCTGTTTCTGTTTGAATACAAGTGCGCTATGAGAACTCGAAGAAAACACTCAAGCAGTTATTACTGTGTGGTTGTGAGGCTCTTCGTTATCCGTTGCACAGCCTGTGGAAAACCATTGTCAAACACTGTCATCTTTCTTTGTCAACTTCCAATGTGTCCTGCTTTTAATCTCTTGCTTCGCTCCCAAAGCACGTGCGCCGATTTTTCAGGCGCACGTGCGACAGAATGACCGCGGAAGGAGAGAAGAGAGAAAGTAGAGAGAAGTGATGAAAAGAAAAATACGAGGAAAGAAAGGAAAGACAGAAAAAAGTTTATAATACGGAGAACTTAAATAAACAGAGAAAAAGAAATACAGTGAAACAGGCAGAAAAGAGACGTAAAAATATAAAGAGAAGACAATAAAGAGCGAAGGAGAATCAAAGAGATACAAAGATACGAGGAAATGAAAAATAGAGGACCGAATTCAGGATAAACAATGAAATATATATAAATATCAACGCAGAGGGAAAATAATATAAACAAAGAAAAAAGATACCAAGCGAGAAATAGACAGCCAGTAAGACAGAAAATAAACAAATACAGTTGAATACTTTGTCATGGGAATCCGTACAGCCTGAACGTCCACTGTGTCATTGCAGTGTAGCTGGAAGTTTATTTCACATTGATGTATCAGGTCTTGGGCAATACAATTGGTGTTTGGCAGTAGAACGCCGTTTTACGTGGATTTAACCACACTGACTGCTTGTTGCACATCTCCATTCAGACGAGCAATGCATATGATCATGAGTTCAATCTTGCTGTAGCTGAAGGTGTTACAATCAACCTAGAGATATCATGTTCTTTCTCTTGTGCATAGACGGCATTGGCAAACATGTAAACGTGGTACTCAATAGGCAAAACAGGTTGTATTTATCCAGACAGCGTTGTGACTTTACATTGTTACGCAGTCACTTAGAGGTATCGCAAACCATTCTGGCATAATTACACGAAGGCAAGATTCACGTGGAATAGATTAGTATTGAAGGAAAACCAGGTTATTGCAGCCGGTGATGCTCAGCGAGTATAGCATCCGTATCTTTATGTCGAAAATTGTTGTCGTTCCTCAATATGACTCCGCCACACTGAAGCGTGATAAAACTTATTGCATAAATAGCAGCCGTCTTTTCTTTGTATGAACAATGTTGGAAAGATCCATGTATGTGTGTGCGTGTGCTTGTGTGTGTATGTTTGTGTGCTATTAAATGCGAAGCATTTTTTAGTGATCATCGGCGACTTCAAGCGTATCTATCTATCTATCTATCTATCTATCTATCTATCTATCTATCTATCTATCTATCTATCTATCTATCTATCTATCTATCTATCTATCTATCTATCTATCTATCTATCTATCTATCTATCTATCTTTCTATCTATCTATCTATCTATCTATCTATCTATCTATCTATCTATCTATCTATCTATCTATCTATCTATCTATCTATCTATCTATCTATCTATCTATCTATCTATCTATCTATCTATCTATCTATCTATCTATCTATCTATCTATCTATCTATCTATCTATCTATCTATCCATCTAGCCGCCTACGACATTTTGCTCTCCTGGCCGTTTCGTTAGTGGTATCGATACCAAACTTGGTATGATATAACATAGCTGTATGAAGAACATTATTCACTTCTCATAACATCAAAATCCTGAAACGTATGCCATGAATGTCATGATTTACATTTCATAGTCTTGCAGCTCTTACGGTGGTTTCGTTCACATGACATGGTGCAAAACTGGTATGGTATGACATGATTGTATGGCGGACACAACCGACACACCCTAACATGAAAAACATGACATGTGTGTAATGTAACAACATGACTACATGCCACGCTTATGATACGCTCTCAGCCATTTCGCTAGCGTCACATATACCAAATTTGTTATTACGGTACGTGAATGGATGGAGAAGGTATATGACTGGTGCAAATATGATAATCATGAGATGCGTATCATGTAACAACATGACTAGATGCTACACACATAGTGCACTAGCAGCCGCTTCGCTAGCTTCACATGTAACAAACTCGGTATTATGTGATGCGAAAGGAAGACATAGGTAAATGCCTTACAAAACATGATGGTCATGACATGCGTCTCATGTAACAACATGACTACATGCTACACTGATGACGCACTAACGGCTGTTTCGCTAGCTTCACTTATACCACATTTGGTATTACGGTTCGTGAATGGATGACGAAGGTATGTGACTGGTTCAAACGTGATAATCATGAGATGTATGTCATGCGAGAACATTACTACATGCCACAGTCAAGGTGCCAATACATTTCGACGGGACGCGGAGTGCGTGCCGGCGTTCGTTTCGTCACGTCACGCTGGCGTTGCCACGCCAGGCACATATACTCGTCGACGCGCGCCCCACTGCGTTGCTTTGACGCATGAGCGTTTCAGTGCGTCCAGCGTCCCTTCATCACACACACAAAAAAGGGAGGTGCCGTATTGTCTAGGCAACGCATCAGCGCAAAATGCAGCATGTCGCATTTTGCGTCAGTTGCCATTGGGCCGCGCCTGGCGTCAGGCTATAGATTTCTCGCGTTTTGCTAACGTAGCGGTGCTGTGCCCAGCGTGCGCGCGTGTCAACGCTACATTGGAGTATATTGGGAACTTCATGATGCGCTCACGGCCAACAGCTGCACATATACCAAATTTGGTGCTGCGCAACGTCAATGAATGACGAACTATATCACTGGTGGAAACATGATAATCCTGACACGCGTGTCATGGAAGAACATGACAACATACCACGCTCATTGCGTGCCCGCGGCCGTTTCGCTAGCTCCACATTTACTAAATTTGGTATCACGCGACGTGAATAGGGGACGGAGATAAACTACTCATCCAAACATGATAATCTTGACACGGAAGTCATGTACGGCATCATTTACCTCTACCTCGTAACGTTGTGTTGATTTTATTGTGACATATTAACATTTCTCATTCATGCTTCGCATATCATCGAATACTATTGTACGTGGGCCCTGCCATTTTTTTTTCTCATTTGTATCAATGAACTCTTGTAGGGTCTACAATACGATGTCATAATATATGCAGATAAGATCGTCATTTATAGTGACATTTCAAACAAACGCGATGTAAGTAGTTTACAAAGCGATGTAGACACATGCATAAAGACTGGTGTTACCGAAGGTGAATGTTTTCGAACAGTGCTAAATGTCAAATAATATCTTTCAACCGCAAATAGTTTTCTGTCGCGTAAATCTTTTATCTGGACTATTTATATCAATTGAAAAGGGGCCACCTCACAAATATCTAGTAGTTTTGTGATGTAGTTAGACTAAGCTAAATGCACGACATAACAGAACGGGGACAGGACGGGGTGTGCGCATCCCTTCTTCTGTTCTCTTGTCTCAAGAGACCGGTTTTGTTCATCTCACTCAGCGCAGCAAGACCGTCCTGCTGTGTCATCTAAATTGATTTTTGATGATCATTATTCAGGAGTTTATTTTTGAGAAACTTTGATCTGTACTAGACATATTGAATATGTCCCCTTAAAATATTCTTGAATGGGTAACCTCATCAGACGCAGTTTTTACAGATCCTCCGAAAGCGTTAAAGAATGTTTTTTAGTATGAATGTTCGTCGAATACTTGTGTATGGTTGTGCAGCATGTGGTACCAACACCTCCTGTTTCGTAAATAAACCTCAGCGCATCTAGAATCCTGCATCCAGGCTTGTCACTGGTAATTTATTTTATTAAAGCAGCACATCAATATTAAGAGACAAGTTTAGTTTGAAATTTTAGCCGACGCCACATAGCAATAAAATTGAAATTTTCACACAAATTTCGTGGGAGTGATAGTAAACTTGTACATTTACCCGTTCACAATTTAGGGGTGTGTGCATCCCCTCTTCTGTTCTCTTGTCTCAAGTTACCGGTTTGGTTAATCTCACTCAGCGCAGCAAGATCGTCCTGCTGTGTCATCTTAATTGATTTTTTGATGATCATTATTCAGGAGTTTATTTTTCAGAAACTTTGATCTGTACAAGACATATTGAATATGTCCCCTTAAAATATTCTCGAATGGGTAACCTCATCAGAGGCAGTTTTTACAGATCCCCCGAAAGCGTTAAAGAATGATTTGTTAGAATGAATGTTCGTCGAATACTTGTGTATGGTTGTGCAGCATATGGTACGAATACCTCCTGTCTTGTAAATAAACTTGAGCGCATCTAGAATCCTGCATCCAGGCTTGTCACTGGTAATTTATTTTATTAAAGCAGCACATCAATATTTAGAGACAAGTTTAGTTTGAAAATTCAGCCGACGCCACATAGCAATAAAACTTGAAATTTTCACACGAATTTCGTGGGAATGAATGTAAACTTGTACATTTACCCGTTCACAATGTCTCTGCAGATTGTGATCATAAGTTTAAGCGCTGCCGCACGACTGCGCTTCAGTGTTATTTTTTCCGCACACCTCCATGCACTAGAGCCGACTTACTAAGCCTAAATCTAAGCATAAACCATTCCAGTTCCAATTGTTTTTGCACTTTAATCGCCTGGGAGCTATAAACTATTTGTCTCCTTTGATTTTGGTCTTAACTTTTTTTATTTTTCCCTGATGCAATTGTGCCTGGATTTAGGAAAATTGTTTCGTATGTGCGGCCTCGGTGGAACGTTGGCTAAGCTGTTCGGCTGATGACTCCAAGGTCACCGGTTTGATCTCGACCATAGTGACCACATTTCGATGGAGGCAAAAGGGTAGATGTTTCTTGTACTGCGTAATACCAATGCATGTAAGAAAACCATATGGCAAACGTTTCCGGAGCCTTCCACTACGGCGTCTCTCATATCCATATTGTGGTTTTGGGACGCAAAACTTCAGGTATACTCTTTTGTACGTGTTTTCACTTTTCTGTACTGTATGCGCCCTATTGTAATTAGCTCCTAGTTTCCTATTTGTATGTGAACTTACACACATTTCGTTAGGTTACACGTTTTTTCAGAGTGGCTTCCTGCAATATTGCCCTCAGAATGCTGCAGGTGCTTGAATAAATAAAAATAAAAAAAGAACTTTGTTGCTAGGCACCTGATTTCGAAAGCGCTTTCTTTATATTCACTCTAGATTTCCACAAATTATATACAGAATCATCGTTGTCTACCGCTCAGTACACTTAAGCTCGAATAAAGCCTAGGTTGCCTCACTTATCTTCTTTGGAGCGTGCATATAGTCTATGTAAGGCGCGTCAGTAAATCTCATAAAGTAGCCCGAAGCATTGCTGCTTCAGGAAATGGTTTTACAAACAAACAAAGCTGACGTCGTAGCTACGTGGTTGTTAGAAGTGACAATCGCAGAAACAACGCAGTCTAGATGAGAGAGCAGGAGTCGTGCAGTGATACGGTATGCAGGTAAACAAGACATGGCCGCTGCGCGTGGAAAACGCCACGTGCTCGTTTATCATGTAAACACTCTAGGTGCAAATGACTGTAACCGGTGCAGAAGTGCTCGCTTTAAGCAACAATAAGGCGGAGTCCACCGTATTGCATCACGGAAGTCTGGTAGCCTGGGTGGCGTGGCACGAAAGCGTCTGATTAAGTATGCAGCGAAAATTACGAAGTTCGTTCAACAGCCCCAAACTGCAAGTGTGCAGGGAATGCCACGCTGTGTGCTGAAGCAGCAGACGCGCACTTGTGCGCTGCTAAGATAGGAAACTGCGGGGACGCGGTTCATGCAGAAAAACCTTGAAAAACTTGTTTGCATTGAAATTGACATTCATTCTTGAAAGCACCCCCATCACGTAAAACGCATTGTGATTACACAGCACAGGTTGCCGAGCACAAAGTAATGCACAAAGCACAGTAAACCATTGTCAAGACTCCTAAGTCCTTGTTTGTTTCGCTTAGCGTGTGTATGCAATATTTTTATTTGTTTTGTAGAAGCGAAGTTCAAACAATGAAATAATGTTTAGGTACGGTTTTTCTCCTGTGCAGAGCAGGATCACTTCTTCAGGTCACTTTTATCCTAAGCATCTTCTGTTGTTATTCTTGATTACGCTACCCAACTTTTCCAGCAAACTTATTGTTGAAGCGCCATCCTTTCACGTGGAATTGAAACATGTGTGGTTCAGAGAGGGGTAGTGGTGAACATGAAGAATCTGTGAAATAGACGGTTTGTATCCACTGTCGTTTTACATAAACAATTCAAAACAAGCCACACTGATTTTCATGAGTGTGCTCATGAGAAATGACGCTGTCGTCCGTTGGCAATTTAGACTTCGCTTTGACCTTTCACAGAAGCGCGAAATTAGGTGAAACATTTGCGCGCAATGCAATTGCTTTTGCAGCAACACTCATCGTCACTACGCAAACTTCGATAGTCTGGACGAGTCAAAGCAGTGAATAGTTCGCATTTCCGGCAGAACAACGCCATACGATGCTTGGTCTCTGTGGAGGGATTCACCCGTAAACACTGATTTCGGAAGAGCCGACCTCACCCGCGTGATCACACGTGTATGCACAGCTGGCTGGACGCCTGTCATACGTCGCATGGGTGTCGTAAAACGCGCTCTGGGAGGCGGTACTGTTGCGCACGCAGTGGCTGTATGCTTACTCGTATTCAGTCATGAATACGATAGCTAGCGCGGGCCAGCGCACCACTCCATTTGTTCTAGGGCACGACATGAAAGGGAGAAGGTTTTTTCAGGCATTCATGCCCAGCAGACTTTAGGTAACTGTTTTTTATGTGGTGCGCACCTGGGAGCAAGTCTTTTCTATGAAGGTTGAGGTTATGCCACTGGACACTTGTGATCCCTTCCTAAATGCCATTTGGTGATTTTGCTTCTTGAAGCAGCATTATATGGTAGATTGCAAAGAAATCTGAACTTTCTTGAAGTCATTATTTGTGGCTAATTATTCTTAAATAATGCATTTAAAGCTTCATACATTGTTATTATAGATGATAGAGAAGTGAGCTAGTTGGCAACGAAGCATGTTTTAAAATAGCGCAGAAAAGACACAACACAAAAAGAGGAGGTATTGGTAAAAGCACTTTGTGTTCTTGTGCCTCGTCTTGTTCGCACCACTTTCATATGCGAAGCATTTCATAGCGAACTTCGGCGACTTTGAGCGTATCTATCTATCTATCTATCTATCTATCTATCTATCTATCTATCTATCTATCTATCTATCTATCTATCTATCTATCTATCTATCTATCTATCTATCTATCTATCTATCTATCTATCTATCTATCTATCTATCTATCTATCTATCTATCTATCTATCTATCTATCTATCTATCTATCTATCTATCTATCTATCTATCTATCTATCTATCTATCTATATCTAGCCACCTACCACATTTAGCTCACCTGGCCGTTTCGATAATAGTATCGATACCAAACTTGGTATAGCATAACCTAACTGCATGAGGAACATATTTGACGAGTCATAACATGAAAATCGTGACATTTATACCACGAATGTCATGAGTTACATTTCATGGTCCTGCTGCTCTTGTGGTGGTTTCGTTCACATGACATGTTGCAAAAGTGGTATGGTATGGCATGTTCTGTTCTGTTCTGTTCTGTTTTAACTGTTTTGCTGTGGAGAGGTTGAGGTGCCTATTGCCTCGGCTACTCCATATCACAAAGTTCTGCAGCGAAAAATAAAGTAATAATACAGAACGGTACCCCAAAATTAACAATACGGAAAAGAAAAAAAAACATCATAGCAAGCTGAAACAAGTTCAAGGCATGATTGCATGGCGAACACAAGCGACAGACGCTAATATGAAAATATGACATGCGTGTCATGTAACAGCTTGGTTAAATGCATTGCTCATGATGCGCTCATGACCGTTTCGCTGGCGTCACATATACCAAATTCGGTATTACCGGACGTGAATGAATGACGAGGGTATTTTAGTGGTACAAATATGATAAAAATAAGATGTGTGTCATGTAACAACATGACTACATGCTACTTTCATAATGCGCTGGCGGCCGTTTCGCTAACTTCACTTCTACTAAGTTAGGTATTACAGGACGTGAATGAATGACGAGGGTAATATACCAGTGCAATAATGATAAAAATGAGATGTGTGTCATGTAACAACATGACTACATGCTACGCGCATGATGCGCTTCCAGCCGTTTCGCTAGCTTCACATGTACTAAACTCGGTATTACGCGATGTGAATGGACGACATAGGTAAATGACACATCGAACATGATAATCGTGACATGCGTGTCATGTAACAACATGACTACATGCCACACTGGTGATGAACTCACGGCCGTCTCAATAGCTTCACATATGCGAAATTTGGTATTTAGTGACACCAATAGATGACGAAAGTATGTGACTGGTGCAAACATAATATTCATGAGATGCGTATCATGTGAGAAATTGACTACATGCTACAGTCAAGGCGCCACTACATTTCGACGTGAGGCGGTGCGCATGCTCGCCGGCATCCATTTGGTAGCGTTACGCCGGCGTTGCAACGCCAGGCGCCGGTCCTGCCATATACTCGTAGGCTCGCATCGTGCTGCGTTGCTTTGACGCATGTGCGTTTCAGCGAGTCCGGCGTCCCTCCATTAGGAAAAGAGGGAGACGCAGTGTTGTCTGGGTAACGCATCAGCGCGAAATGCAGTTTGTCGCATTTTGCGCCAGTTGCTGCCGGACCTCACCGACGGACGCTGGTCACGCCTGGAGTCAACTATTAATTCAGCTTTATCGATTTACACATCCCGGACGGCTCCGTACGGCCCCGGACGCCGGCGCCGCATTCGTTTTTCTCGGGGACCAACTGGAAGCTTCACCCACTGGTCCGGGATCGCTCGAACGAATGTTCGTTTTTCGCATGCCTGGCGGCCTGCGGGCGGCCCGGGACCACCCGAACAATTTCTTTCGGGCCGCTGGCAGACGACAGCGGGGGGCGCATGCTGTGCGGCCATCTTAAGTTAGACACAGGAAATTTTCGATGCGCTCTTGCTCTCTCTTTGCTTTTTTTTTTTGTCCGCTTCTCCCATGTTACTGGATTTCGCATTGTTTGCGCACCCAGTTCTTGCCATCAGTGTTCTGAGTCACATCGAGCATGTGCGTATTCCCGGAGGTCGGGCAAACACGCGTTATTTTTGCTAGGAGAAACAGCGGTGGAACGACCGCACCGGTCTACGAGGCGCACGCGCTCGAGTAGTTCACTTACAGTAAGTTGCATCACAACAGAAATAGGTATAATTCACCACCTAACTGCTGTTTAGGTTGTAAATTGGTCAGCGTTGTGGCCTGTGTTTCAGCTATGGAGAGAGCAGACGCCACAGCCAGGCATAGCAGACGCCACAGCGGAGGCAGTCAGCATCGAGCGCGCAGATGACCCGAGGCCGCTCGGACTGGCTCGAGACTTTTAGATCACGTGCATGTGACGTAACCACCTGTGAGCCGAGGCGTCCGCGGGCCGTCGGGGAGTGATCCAGGACTTGGTAAATTGATGAAGCTCAGTGTTCGCGTTTTGCTAACCTAGTGTCACTGTGCCCAGCGTGCGCGCGCGTCAGCGCAAGGTTGCAGTATATTGGGCACTTCATGATGCGCTCACGACCATTTTGCTTGTTCCACATATACCAAATTTGGTGTTACGTGACGTCGATGGATGACGAAACATATGACTGGTACAATGCATGATAATGCTGGCACGCGTGTCATGTAAGAACATGACAACATACAACGTTCACAGCCTTGTCACGGCCGTTTTGCTAGCTCCACAAACAGTAAATTTGTTATTGCGTTTTACTGACGCCGCGTGCTACCCAGACGGGCGGCGGTTCGCTATCGTCGTTAACAACGACAAAACAACAATGCACGCAGCTAGTGTCATCACCCCACACCCTGAAATAGCTGAAGAAATGGCTATTGCTGTGACTCTAACTAAACCTGAAACTCAAACTGTGCTCAGTGATTCACGCTAAGTAGTACGGAATGTCACTAAGGGTCAGATTTTGACTGAAGTCCTCGACATGAAACTCCAGACATGAAACGATATACCACGTGCCAACCATGCACACCAACTGCCTATAGATCGCGCCGCATATTGCGCAGTGATGGAGCACATGCTCCACCTGGACACTTCGAAATCTTTTAAAAAGGAAGCCTACAACTTGCTCTAGAGATAGGTCTAATAGCTACCAAGATGAGCAGATGCTGCCACCTGCAAATTTTGGTCTGGGCTGCCTAAATTCATAGACTTCGCTTGACTACTTCGGGTCACTGGGCTGACCACTATTCTAAATGAGCTAAATGGTCACTATTCTAAACGAGCTCTTGTGTGTTGCCCTTCGATCATTTTATTCTTCTTGCTTTAACTGTGAACGGGATGCAGCAAACCGAATACCTGCAAGCTATGTTTCCTACGCATCGTATTAGGTGCCTACCCATATCCTGTTCACATAAAAAAGTGCACGTAGTTTTATTTGTGCTTGTTATTATCCCCGTATCTACAACCTGGAAACAGATGTTTACGTTGCTTTGCTTCGTGACAGGACTAATGTTTCTTTAGCACATTCATCGTGTTGCAGTGGCCAAAAAGAAAGCATCAATATTTATTTGGTTTACACGCTAAGAGCCAGGAGAGCACCTTTGCTGTGTTAATTGTGTGCGCGTGGATCCATGCCAAATTCCTGACCTATTTTTCATCGAGTGGACAGGCTCCATTCGAAGTACATTCATTATACTGAAACGTCTTATTATGTACATCACCCACACAGCAACTCTCCTAGATTATTTGGTGGTAAAGACTTGCAACGTCTAAGAATAAGGCAGCGGCTGTTCGCATCTCTGCCATCTGCTCTCACAAGTTTGTTTAAGCAAGAGGGGTCATGAAATGGCTCCCATATACGGAAGGAAAACCTGGTAAACGACTCAATAAATCAGTAAACTTTCGAATGTTCGTCTCAATAAAGTTGTCAGGAAGACTGCAATGTAATTGTTTTGATATGGTAATTCGGTATGACTTCCTAACTTTTTATTACTGGAATATATGTCTTGTTTGTAATTAAATTGCAAAAACGTTGCTGTCTCTTTTGCACAGCTAAGTGGGTACGAAGCGAGGCTATATGGACGCCTTACAAAGAAGCTGCCTCGACCTATACATTTGCTGTAAAAAACACAAAATTTTCATTTTTACACAACCCTTCCAACCATGCTTATCAAGAATCCGAAAACCTTTTGGCATGCAATAAACTATACCGAATGAAAAATCAAATCACTCTGTTCATCTGCTGGTCATCCCATACCCCAGCATCACTGTGCTATTATTCTGAACAATGCGTTTTCAAAGGCTCTCTTACCTGCAAGACATGATAAACAATGACCATGGCTACCGTTCTGCACTCTTTTCCCCATGGAGCCGATAATTTTCAACTTCTCAGGCATAACTATATTACTTGACAGACTCAAGCTTAAGTCTTCATGCGGAATTGATGAAATCGCGGCGAAATTTCTGAAAAATACCACAGAATACTCCTCAAATATTTTAGAGAGCATTTTTAAATTTACACACGTCTTCTACTTCACCTCCTGACAGGAAAAATTGAAAATTATTCTGATTTCCAAATCTGGTGACACTCATGACCCATCAAATTGCAGGCTGATATTGTTAACCCTAATACCATGTAAAATAATAGAACTCTATATATTTTCTAACCTTGTTACGTTTCTGGAAGATAACAACTTTTTTTCTAGGTATCAACACGGCTTTCGCAAATTCACCTCCGGTGAGACTCAGCTCGTAACTTTTACGAATGACTTGCACGTGTATCTTGATAACGGCTTTTTTGCACACTGTATTTTTTGGACTTTTCAAAAGAATTTGACAGGCTCAAACATGTATTGCTTCTACACAATCTAAGCGCACTAAACATTGACCCGGGAGTACTTGGCTGGATAGAAAGTTTTCTTTCATCCAGTTCTCAATTTGTGGTTGCGAATGACTTCCCATCTGATTCACTCCTGTCGAATCAGGTGTTCCAGATGATTCTGTCCTAGGTCCTCGTTTATTTTTAAGTTATATATTAATATACCCGACAACATTTCCTCAAATGTTTGTTTATTCGCGGATGACTGCGTTGTATATATATACATACATACATACGTATATATATATATATATATATATATATATATATATATATATATATATATATATATATATATATATATTATATATATATACATACATACATATATATATATATATATATATATATATATATATATATATATATATATATATATATATATATATATATATATATATATATATATATATATATATATATATATATATATATATGTACACATTTGCTTATATACCTTATATAAGCGGTGCCTCACGTGTGCATAGAACTGAACATTGATAAATGTAAATCAATGCGCATTTCTCGCCCGCCCTGCCTACGCACTAAATAGCTGCCCCTTTCAATCTGTTAGCACCTACCATTACCTAGGCATTCATATTACCAACGACCTCTCTTGGAAGCAGCACATACAATAGATAACATCAGCAGCTAAACGCTCATTTGGATATTAGAAAAAAAATTTTAGCTTGCACCTGTCCAATTAAAACGACAGCTATATATAAGCTACGTCCGCCCTAAACTGGAATACGCCTCATCCATCTGGGATATTCATCAAGCCGCATTAATTGACGAAATTGAATTGGTACAAAATTTCGCTGTTTATTTCATCTTAAGTAATTAATATCGCTCTACTAGTGTTTTATTAATAAAGAGTACGCCCTATTTCATTACTCTGTATTCGCAGAAAGCAATCACGCATTTCATTATTTCATAAAATCTATAAGCGCAATGCTTTCCTTCACACACTTTGGATTCACCCGGCAACGTACCATTCAGCTCTACATCATCACGTGCACAAAGTCACCGTACCTCGTCACAACACCTTAGCATGTTCACAATTATTCCTTTCTAAGACCTCAATAGATTGGAATAACCTACCTGCATCATTAGTAAGCGTCACCTACTCCACTCGTTTTAAGAATGCACTAATAGACTCGCAATCGTGAATTGTACTAACCAGAACAATTGTTATTGGCTGTTTACTGTATTTCTTGTGCTTTGAGTTTAGTTGTATTTATAAGGTGTATTCCTTGAATGTAAACATTTATCATTATATTTATCTTGATGTTAGTTCTTTACATTATCCTGTATTTATTTTGTTGTCCAACTATATTTTCACCCCTTCCCTCTATAACGCACACATTTACTCTGAGGGTTTTACAAGATAAATAAATAAATAGAAAGCAGGTATCACCAGCGTGTAGCCCTCTAGCCACATGTGGCCCCTGGCGCGACGACTTTAAACCTTCACTTTAAACCTTTCATTTCAAAGGTCTGCTCCTATGCATAATAATTTTATACAAAATACACAAGAGAATTTGCTTCGTCTACAAAGTCCAGTAATGAGCAGTGGACAGGTCCAGAAATCCCATATACCTCCTTTATAGTTCTTATTTCTTGTTTGAATTTGCTATCTTAACTGGAAAGACGCTGTTTGGATATTAAGCAAATATGATTTGTACTTCATTTTAAATAAGCAAGCTTTATATTAGAGCTTTTTATATATTAGAGTTTTTTTATATTAGAGCTTCCGAATCGCAAATAATGAGCATACAAAACGTTGGATTAGTGGGAGAAATTTCGTTACGAACTTACGCCTGTGGTCAGTCTATATAGGAGTCATAAGGCAGAGAGGGCAGACCATTTTATTATTGAATAACATGTAGGTTGCGTTTGCTTCATAGATAAGAGAGACCAAATAAGTGATACTAACGTTACATGTCTTCTCGCCATTTCTCCCAAAGAGTTGCCGTTCACACCCACGAAAAGAGGACGATGTGTCATCTCGCATTATACGTAACCACTACCGCCTATTTTTATTATTTACGATGTCTTCCCGCAGCTCCCAGCTCATTGATTTATTGACCACTCTAGTATGAAAATAGAAATAAAAAGCCACAAAATAATATAGAAGAAGGAACTTGCAGATTCTATTTGCGGCACGACGCTTCTAACAGCAAAACAAATGACTTCATCGACTCCTCAGTAATACGGCCGTAGCTGATATAAATCCGCAAAGCTATGGCAGTGCCACAAGTTAATGCAGCTTTTTATTTGGAGTGGGAGTCTTCCGTGTTGGTTAATTATTCAATCTGTCCTAAATTATCAATGAGGATTCACCGTACGTCTGTGAGAGTGCAATCAGGCTAATGTTAGGTTATTAAGATCTGAAAGCTAGCTACCAGTACATGTAGCCCATACAAGCTTTAATTTTATCACTGAAAATATGTGAAATTGCGAACGAGCGTTGAGAACAGATAACAGCGGTTGAATTACGGACGTTCAGATTTAGCATGGGCACACCCCTTGTGCCATTTATGAAACTATAAATGAAATTATCGCAAACAGGTACTTGAAATAGATAAAAAGTTCTCGGAGTTGAAGCTTAATAATAAATGTGTACCGAAGAAAAGAATCTTTGGAGCTCTTCTTTTTATAGCCTTCATAAATGATTTAGTTAGCATTTATTCGGATGCTAGGTACGCCTTATATGCAGATGATATCAGGAAGTTTCTTTCAGCTGAAAACAGTAACATGTTAGAAAAAATTACCGGTATCTTGTGAAACCTAAACACTAGTCAAGCTGTATTATTTTAAACAGAAACAAAAGTAAAACCAAGGTGGTACTGGCCTGTTAAAGCAAAGGTGCATATTGTGTATGGCGATACTCATATTGATCTAGTAAACGGTACCAAATTTCTTTGAGTTACACTTTCTACAGTAAGCTTTGGAAAGGAAAAGTATGGCAGATCTCACGTACAGAGGGAATCGATGATATGCGAAGCGCGAATGAAGAAGGTTGACATGTCACTTGGGAATTACCACAACGTTACGAGGTGGAGGGAAATAATGCCGTACGCGACTTTCGTGTCATGATTATCATGTTTGGAAGTGTCGTTTACCTTCATCATCTATTCTTGTCACGTGATTCCACACTTAGTATATGTGAAGCTAGCGAAATGGCGCGAGCACGCTATAAACGTGTTATGTTGTCATGTTCTTGCATGACACGCATGTCATGATTGCACCAGTCATATACCTTCGTCATTCATTGACGTCAAGTAACACCAAATTTGGTATATGTTGAACTAGTGAAATGGCTACGAGTGCATCATGAAGGACCCAGTATATTCGAACTTCACGTTAACGCGCGCACGCGGGGCACAGCGAAGCTATACGTTAGGAAAACGCGAGAACTCTATAGTCTCACGCCAGGCGCGACCAGCTTTCATCTGCGCGGCCTGATGGCAACCGGCGTGAAATGCGACATGCTGCCGACAGCACTGCGTCTGCCTTTTTTTTATTGAAATAGAAAATAAACAAAGGAGTTTTTGTCACCGTTACTCGGCGACCGCTACCTCTTTCCACTTAATTGGTACATATAAAATATGAAAAAAAACAATAGCATATATACATATATGAAGTCCTACATGAGTGAGAGCAAACGTTCTCCTATATGGGCAGAACAAACACGTAGACCACACGCTCACTTTTAACTTTTGTCCGCTCAGTATTCGTAACAAATCTTCGTTTCTTCGAAGAACTGTTGCAGCACCTTTATTGATTTGCCGTTTGTTTTGGATGGCCATGGACCTAGTATTTTATTCAACCCGAATGGTCGCTCAGGATCTAACCTATGCAGTTCTGGTTCTAGTCGCCTTCAGTGTGTGTCGTGTTTCGGACAGTCGAGCAAAAGGTGATAAATATCCTCATCGTCATGGCCGCATGAACATGCTGACGATGTTGCACGATGAATACGAAGTAGGAAGTGCTTTGTGTAAGCAGTTCCGAGTCGTAGGCGATGAATGAGTGTGTCGATACGTCTTGGGAGGTCACGGTCTAATTGGTGTTCAAGATTAGGATCAGCAGAATATAGGATCGATTCCTTTGTTTTGTCTGTGAACCAGGTAGACAGGCACGTTTTGTTGTTCTTAAAATTCTATTTACATCATACTGAGATACCGGAATGAGGCACGTTTGCGTAGAATTATGAGCGGTTTTCGCCAACTCATCCGCCATTTCATTTCCCTTAATTCCGCAGTGACTGGGAACCCGCTGAAATGCCCCTCGATGATTCGACTTCGCAACTTCTGAGAGCTCTTTTAATATAGCGTATACTATACGCACATCAATGTGTCTTGAAGTGGCACTTTCCACACATGCCAGTGCCACCAGAGATTCTGTAATTACCATCCATTTTCTTGGTGTCGTTGACAGTTCAATAAAGCTTATGGCTAGCAAAATTGCTACGAGCTCCGACGTTGTTGAAGAAGAGAGGTGGCCCAACCAACATGAATATTCTTCGTGCAATTCTGGAAGGATGAATGCTGATGTCGCTGTCTCTTTGGTGATTAAAGTTGCCTTCCTTTGATGTTTTACGCTGCATCAATACATGATGTGTTTTTTGTATTTGTTTCCTACACTTTAAAAACGGCGAAGGGTATCGCAGGAGTAAAAGGTTGATTGATTGATTGATATTCGGTGTTTAACGTCCCAAAACCACTATATGATTATGAGAGACGCCGTAGTGGAGGGCTCCGGAAATTTAAACCACCTGGGGTTCTTTAACGTGCACCCAAATCTGAGCACACGGGCCTACAACATTTCCGCCTCCATCGGAAATGCAGCCGCCGCAGCCGGGATTCGAACCCGCGCCCTCCGGGTCAGCAGCCGAGTACCTTAGCCACTAGACCACCGCGGCGGGGCGCTAAAAGTCGTAAGTGGATAGATAGATAGATAGATAGATAGATAGATAGATAGATAGATAGATAGATAGATAGATAGATAGATAGATAGATAGATAGATAGATAGATACGCAAAAAGTCGCTGAAGTTCGCAAAGAAATGCTTCGCATTTGAAACCCGTGTCCGAGTGATGGTCGAACCAAAGCCATTTGTATGACCGACAGGTGTTATACCACAGAGCCGCTCGTCTGCCTGTAATTACGGTTAAAACACCTCCCTATGATGTGAAATGAAGTGAACTTAAGCAGAAGCTTCCTGTTTATATTCTTCACATTATAACATCTAATATCACAGTGACATTGTGTGGTACAAGTTTGGATTGTCATAGGGTGTCAACACAGGTGATTATCACAACTACTTTGTAGTTTAAAGACAGGCACCCATTACAAAGGTACACACGTTACTGTGCCTTTTTCCTTAAGGCCACGCACCAGGTGCATACCAAGCTCCAAAGCATCTCACTCTCACAATTGCTCACGGTGTATAACATGCAATCACAGAGAATGCAGCCCTATGTGAAAGGTTCACTGGCACAAGCTACTTTCAAATTGTTGCAATTCACTATTTTAACTTCTCAAATAACATGATACAGTAAAAAGTACACAAATAAATGGTTGATTTACTCATCTCCCCCTTTTTTTTCACATCTTAGTCTCCTACCGCGAAAACGCCGAGACTACTCTCATAAGCTGTGTTTAGAAACGGCAAATATCCCGTGAAGAACAGCTCCGGGTGAGTTCTGACAGCAGGTGAATAAATTGTTGTTACAGCCTCACACTACCGGATTTTTCGATGGTAAACTTGCGTACAGCTGAGGCAAAAACGAAAGCACAGAAGCAGCGGCACAAAGAGCGCAGAAAAGTTTGCTTAGTACTTCGATGAGAAATTTTGCTAAATACTCAGGTGAGAACATTTTTATGAAACTAATAGAATTTTTTCTATAGCATTTGAAATGCCTAGGACCACCCAATCACAGCACCTTATGTCAGCAATTGGTACACGAATGTGTTAGATCAGGATGTGAAAACAAATCTAGGATTCTCTCATGTTTAAAGGTCAACGCAGACAGACTCCTGCAGTAAACCAGTTACATTTATAGTTAGTCTTTCTTAGAATACTTTGACGCAGAAATGTTGGTATGTGTGTCGGTGTATGTGTCTTTTCTGCTTTTCTGTCAGTCGCCCGATTCAGTAGAAAGGCGAAAGTTCAGCCACTTCCTACGCGACCAGCCATCCTGATATGGTTTCTGTCAACTGGCGTTTGTCAACGTGTTGGTATTGGGCTTATACAGAGTAAAGCTGTTACTTTATAAATCAATTTCCTAGTCAAATTTCACTGATTGTTTTTTATATGGGGACTGCGACCAACACGAACTTTCGAATATTGTACCTTACGGAAAAGAAGATGATTAGAATCATTTTGTGCTTACCGTATGGTGCTCACACCAGCGAATTGCTTCGAGAAGCTGGAATACTACCCATCCATCCCCGCAACATTTTTAAGCTATGGCTTTGGCAATCAGGCGTGAATTGAAAGAAAGTCGACCATTTTTGCATGGCCTCTGAAAACGTAGCCAATTACTAATTGCTTGGTTTATAAAATAAGAAAACATGGAAACTAAAACTTCCAAAATAACGCACTCAAAAGAAGTGGTATCTCATAGGGTTCCTAAATTACTTAATAAATATTTGAAAGCTGGCATACATTTTTTACTCTGTACGACAACCCATTTGCGGGAAATACACATGTTCAGTTTCTTACCTTTTTCAGCATTGCTATAACAATCGCGGTAGCATTAAACAGCTTGTTTCGCGAAAATTCTGGCGCCAGCGTTCGTGTCGGCATTGTTGGTTGCGAACGAAAGTAGTCATTTTTGCGCGACAGGTAATTTGAGAAATAAAAAAATAATAAACAATTCTTGCTTAGATTGGCAATGAAACCCATGTTGTTTGTGTGACAAGTGGGTGTTCTGCTACATGGCCAACCATATGCTCGTGAATTCAGTGAAAATAACTTCCTCTGCTTGGAAATTCAGTGGAAATGGCTCACAATTACTAACACACGCGTCCTGTGTTCACGCTTCACATTACGACATGAAATATTGCCGCAATAATGCGTGGTTCAAGCGTACAGTGCCATCGGGTGTCAGAACATGAGGTTATCGTGATGTTCTCAAAGTTTAAAGCCAATGACTTTCTACAAAAAGCAAACACGCTACCTTTGCCTTAAGGCCACGTGGTGTGTGCTTAGCAAGTTCGAACAGACTTCACTACACTAAGTGTTTGAAGAAAGTACTAAAAACAAAATATTGCTATTCTTTTTTGGAATTGGGGCTTTGTTTGTTTGGTTGCATGTAATGTGAGCTTGTACTGCTGACTGTAGCCACTGCTGTCATGTTAGGAGGTGGCTGTGGGCCCTTGACAAGCTGCTTTTTTCGGAGTGCAGCTTTTACCTCCAGCTGTTCATCATCAAACTGCTAATGATAAATAAACTTTATTATGACGATAATAATAATAATAATAATAATAATAATAATAATAATAATAATAATAATAATAATAACGTCTTTCGGAAAGGCCTAATATTTTTCAGAATAAAATTAGTAATGGTGTGCAATAATTGCCGTTTTTCTATTGCATTTGCAAGGTAGGCATACTTTGACCTTGGTACAGCCTTCATAGTACAATTTGTACTGAAAAAAAGCTAGACTAGGTAACTAGCAATACCGAAAAGGAATATTTGTACTGCATACCATGCGACCTAGTTATCGGCCGATGGTCACACTAAGGGAGTGTGTGTGGTCTAGGCTTTTAAGTGATCTAACGAAAGTTTTGTGATGAAACGCACGCCCAACACAGGGTGGGCAGCCATAGAGTAACTATCTTACCTTTAGCGTAGCTTTGAAATTTTTCAGCCAGTGTTGGGTACTAGGGCGATATTTAGTGTATTTAGGCACTTCGCTCATTATTATTAAAGGAAAACGTTGAATATTCTTGTGACATACCCGAAGGGGACATTTCTGAAAGATCAGGAGTAGAATTGTCATAATTTCCATCTCACCAGCACAAAAGACAAATATGACACATCAAATGAACTTTTACTTCTGCAAGGCTGGTCTGCCAATTTTGTAGAGAACTCGAAAATACTGCACATTACTTTTTGTGATGTTCAAGACATTCTAGTATTTAAAAGTGGACTTCTCATCACTTCTCTTGCGAAAATAGGCTTGACCTTATCGGAAGAAAATGTTTCAAGCTTTGGTGCATCAGGCTTGGGATACTACCAAAGGGATGCTTTTGATGCCGTGTGTAATATCTTTATAAACACTCAACGAGTACCATTTTGGCCTGGTATTTGCAAATATTCGTCATTTCAATAGATTGAAACCCAACTAAGTTTTCAAAAGTGTCACCATCTTGTTAATACGGCAGTCTGAAATACAAGCTCAAAATGATATTTGTAGAATAAATTGAATACTTTACGTAATGTTATCATGTTTTTTCTTTATTTTCTGTTTTTATTCAGATATCTTACCTGATATAGCATTTACCAATGTTAACGTCGCACTCTTGGCCAATCCCCCGAAGTTACTACGTGCCATTTATCAAGGAATCAAACAAACAAACAAACAAACAAACAAAGAAACAAACAAACATGTTCTGCTCGGTATTTTTTTCTTGAGTTGCTCATTTTACTTTTTGTCGTCTCCCATCTGTTCGTTGCGTGGAGAGGCTTCTAAATTTTGCGATGGTGCTCGGCTTTACCAATTAAGGCAAAGGCTTTATGTGCACCATCATACACAAAACGTTACGGTCAGTGTGAACGCTAGTGTTGCAAAATAATCTCGATATAACGACGCTCCCTCATCATGTCATTGTGGCGTGAAATATTGTCAAAAATGTTCAATGTCACCAAAAAGCCATTGTATTGCCACTGTAGCATCACAGTGTGACGTGAAATGTTGGCGTCATCACACGTTATCGCCGCACGGTAGCAGGTGCACTCTGCCCGGAGGCACTCGATACGTCTGAATGTCATAGAGTGTACATTATTCCTGCGTTATCATTATTGTTACAAGGCGTTATTGGCAGGTGTAGGGTAAAACGAATGGTAATGAAAAAAAGTTGTATAGATTAAAGTATGACCATTTAGACCTAGACTGTTTTTCGAAAATTTGTTGGCAACTGTAATGTTGAATGTAGTGAGTCATGCAACGCTCGGCTAACACACTGTCATTGCTAAGCACGAGAGTTGTGATCGATGAACAAGTAGATGACGTGCTAAAGCGAGGCGTCGTTCTACCATCAAACAGTCCTTAGGCGTCGCCGGTTGTTTTAGTAAAAAAGAAGGATGGCAAGATACGATTTTGCGTAGATTATCGTCGCCTAAACAAAATAACACGAAAGGGTGTTTATCGTTTGCCGCGAATCGATGATGCCCTCGACTCTTTACAAAGCGCACAGTTATTTTCCTCCTTAGGTCTACGCTCTGGGTACTCGCAAGTGCCCATTAATCCGGATAATAGGCCAAAAACTGCCTTTGTTACACCAGACGGCTTATACGAATTTAACGTGATGCCATTCAGCCTATGCAATGCGCCGGCATCATTTGGGTGCATGATGGACTATATCCTGCGAGGCCTCAAATGGAACACGTGTTTGTGCTACTGAGACAATGTAGTGGTATTCTCGCCCGATTTTCCCACGCACCTTCGTCGCTTGGAACAGGTTCTACGCTGCCTCTCTGCAGCAGGCCTCCAACTCAAGTTGAAGAAGTGTCACTTTGGAGCGCGCAAGCTGACCATTCTCGGACACGTCGTGTCGAAGGATGGCGTTCTTCCTGACCCCGCTAAGCTACGTGCTGTTCGCGAGTTCCCGAGGCCCACGTCTCTCAAGCAGCTGCGTAGTTTCATTGGGCTTTGCTCATACTTCCGCCGCTTCGTCCGGGATTTCGCCTTGATCATGGCGCCTCTGACAGACCTACTTCAGGGAGACCGCAATCTATCTGCGTGGTCTGCAGCCTGTGACAGTGCCTTTGCGAAGCTCTGTGAACTGCTTACAACACCACCCATACTGCGACATTTCAATTCAAGCGCTCCCACAGAAATCCACACGAACGCTAGTGGTGTCGGTCTTGGCGCTGTACTCGGCCAACGAAAGCCTGGTTACCAAGAATATGTTGTTGCGTACGCCAGCCGAACTCTTACAAGAACAGAAGCAAATTATTCGGTAACTGAGAAAGAATGCCTAGCGATTATCTGGGCCATTGCAAAATTTCGGCCTTACTGTACGGCCGCCCTTTTGTTGTTACCGATCAGTACGCGCTCTGCTGGTTATCCTCTCTCAAGGATCACTCCGGAGGCTTGACAGAATGGGCTTTACGGCTCCAAGAGTACGATATCCGTGTCATTTATCGTTCAGGCCAAAAGCATGCCGATGCCGATGTCTTTCGCGTTCGTCTGTTTCTACTGATATTGCGAGTATTTCCATCCAAGACAACTTACTTCCACTATCAGGACCCATCGACATGGCTGCGGAGCAGCGCAAAGATTCGTAGATTGCGTCTCTGATGAATTACCAATCCGAAACACTCGCCCACCCGCCCTCTAGAGCGCTACACCGACAAGCCTCTCACTTCGCCATCCGTGATGGAATACTTGATCGCCGTAACTACCACCCTGATGGCCGCAAGTGGCTACTCGTCATACACAGGCATATCCGTGCCAGCATATGTGCTGCTTTCCATGCCGATCCGCAGTGTGCGCACGCCGGTTTGTTTAAAACTTACGCCAAGCTACGTTTTCGGTTTTATTTGCACGGCATGTACACATTCGTTCAAAAGTACATTCGATGTTGCACAGAGTGCCAGCGCCGCAAGCACGATCCTAGCCGTCCTACTGCACCAATGCAGCCGTTACCGTGCCCAGTGCACACACACACACACACACACACACACACACACACACACACACACACACACACACACACACACACACACACACACACACACACACACACACACACACACACACACACTTCTTTTGCCATTTCGACTGTTCAGGTGCTAAGCAGCACTTTGACCATCTTGTGTAACGCTGTCTCTCCACCCGCACACTCCCTTCCCGCGTGCTCTCCGCGTGCCATCTCTCAGTCGCTTCACCCTCTCCACGACTCGCAATGCTCGAGCCAACTTCTCACGTGGGCATCACCTCAACCGCGTCACCTAATTTCATCGGTCAGCGAGAAGAAGCCGCGCGGCGGCGGGTGTGCGCGCTGCGCGCGCCTGGATAATCTCACGGCGCCGACAATTTGGACAGCGCGCCGCCGCTTGCCGCGCGACCGCGCCGGTGGGTAGAACGCCATCGCGGCATGCCTCCCGCTTGTGTGCGCGTACCTTTCCGGCTGTCGCCGGCGTTGCGAAGGTTGGCGAAGCCGATTGCGTTCGTGAATGGTGACGTGAACACCGACGAGGCACGATCCAGGGAAGCCGAACGCAGGCCTCGGCAGTGGAAGACCAGTGACACCGACGACGTGCTAGTCAAGAACACCTGTCGCGTTCGAAAATACAGATGGTGCGCGGGTAAGGAAGCTGAGGGCAAGCACCTTCAACACGTCCCGCCTGCCATGTATTTGCGTTTCAAACAAGCATTTAGTCGAGTAAACGCAACACTGAGTTTCGCTTCAAACCGTTCTTCTAGTACCCGCGTCCATGCCTGTTTCAACTGGGTCAACGCTGTGCGCACCACTGCTGCTTCGCACCCCTTCAGGACTCCTTCGGAGAGATATTCTATAGCTTTAGGGGCGTGGGTCATGCGTCTCCTGTATGTAGTAGCCACCTCTTATATTAGTCTTTGGAGTGTCCACTAGATGGCGGTAGTTTTATATGATGAATATCGGATAAAAAATGCCAGATGGCGGTACTTGAGGCGTTCGCAAGACGGATGGACATACGTACAGACAGGCGAACATGCGGACGGATAGACAGACATACTACAGACAGAAAAACAGACAAATGGCAGAAAGATAGACAGAGGACGGACAGAGGGACAGGCGGACGAACAGACATATATACAGGCAAACACACAGGTGGACGTACAGATGGACAAGACGGATGGATGGACAGGCAGAGAGACAGACAGACCACGGATGGACGGATGAAAGCAAGAATGCATGGACGAACACATGGACGGACACTTCCCCCCACCCATCATCATTCACTCAGCGGATATGCTGTGATTTTTTTTTCTTTCTGTTTGCTGAGTGTGCTACTTGGCACGATTTCAGTCATCTCTATTTAAGAAACATCTGCGTGTTTAGAAAAAAATGGGTAACGATTTAGAGTACCAGGTACTCTACTATGGAAGCTATCAGGGTACACAACGTCCGGAGGCTGCCATATCGCCTCTGTTGAGTAGCGATTTTCTGAATTGGTCGTGCGACAGTGCTGCCAACCTGCGGAGCCACTTTCTCCCTCCCCGGAGTGAAAAAATTTCCTAAACTTCCGTAGATTCTTGTGGATCAAGAGCTGTTTTTTGTAGACTATAATGCGTTCGCGCTATGGAAAACGACTTCAAAGTTTGCTTTTATAATATAATGATACATTCACTTAAAAGTATTCACTGAAATCATTGTGAGGAAAGTGACAATATGTCGCAGTACAAAATTTCAAAGCTTTGAGCAACAATTTATTCCATGAAATCAAAAAGGTAAAGCGGTCATCACATTAGTGGGGGGTGAGGACATGTAGTATCACAGCATTTTATACAAATTAGCAGGAAATCGGCAATATTTCCATCTACGCACAACCTTACTACATTTCAAGAAGCAGTACATATATTATAAAACATTGCATATAGGCCGACGAAGGGATAGTCTATCGAAATAATATTGAGGAGCACTGCTAGCTGTTCTAAGCAAAACACGAAAATGTTACCCTACGATTGAATGGACTTGTAATTGCATACAAGTGTCGAAATAAATAATAATGATAACATAACTACTACAACTACTACTAGTACTACCACTACTACTACTACTAATAATAATAATAACATTAATAATATTATTTATCACAACAAGCATATAAAGCGCTGTACATTAACTATTCCAGCCAGCAAGCTTAAAAGTTCATTAATTCTGATATTTTGCAATTCTTTTATTTTGCAACTCTCCTACAGAAAATACTTGGTGGTGCTCGTATGAAACGACCTATAAACAATGTCTTTCAAATCGTACTGTGAAGCTTTGTCATGATATCTGATACAGAATTTTCTGACGAAAGACATTTTAGGCATGAAAGCATATTATTCCAGTTGGCAGTTCATCCTTCAGAACCTGCTGAACGTTTGCGAAAAGATATGTTTATTGGAAATGTTGACTGTCATATATTCGTTTCAAATATATCTTTGCAGTCTTTCAGGAGCCACTTTTTTTCAACTTTTTTTTTCAGTTGTGCAAATAACCACATATATGCAGCCTGCTCCTCTTGCCGAGCTTTTCACAGAAACCGTGGGGACCTTGGCAAAGCCACGTGGCCCTACTACATCTTCTCAACTTCTTGTTACAATTTTGCACGCGGCGCTACACCCAATGTTGAAATGAAATACGAACTAGCCTGTATATACACCCTTGTTCAACTCACTAGGAACGCTGCAGCGTTTGCAAAGTGAAACTGATTAAACAACAACGAATAAGCAAAGAAACAACACTGAGAGTAAACGCCGAGAAAATGGGAGGTTAGAGCTGCTTGTTGTGGAAAAGCTTTATTTCTTCACCGGCAAATTAGTGACCCGGGCTCAGGTCTGCCATATTGGGACGACAAGGCCTTGCCTCTCCGCCGCTTCACGGGCCTGCTGGACTGCGCAGAGTTTGTTGGCGAGCTTGGAGCTCTGCAGGGTGGCTTCCCACCTTCCTGAAAGAACAGTGGGAATAAAATGCTTCGCTTTAGCCTCGTATTCCAAGAGCATGTGTGCTAGCGTAGCTGTGTCTGTCTGGCAGACCTTACAGATGCTGGTGCTATAGATTTTGGGGTATATTCGGTGACATATCAGTAGATTAGGGCAAGTGCTGATTTGCAACAGTCGCGAGGTAATTGCTTGGGCTCTGCATGAATTGCCATGAGGCGGAGGATAGCATTGATGGGCAAAGTAGAATGCCTTGGTCAATTCATTGTATCCCGTAAGTTCATCTCAGTCCGCATACTTTTCAAAAAGGCCAACGCCTCTTGCATGGTTTGTTGGGTCGCGTGTTGCGGAGTGCGCTACCTCGTTAAGGTTGGGGAAGGGCGTGCAGACTTCGCCTGAATGGGCGGGGATCCAGATCAAAGTAGCCTGGGAAATCTGGCCGGCATGCACCAGTATGTGAAGGAATTCAGTCGAAATCTGACCCTTAGTGATATTCCGTACTGCTTAGCGTGAATCACTGAGCACAGTTTGAGTTTCAGGTTTAGTTAGAGCCAGAGCAAGAGCCATTTCTTCAGCTATCTCAGGGTGTGGGGTGACGACACTAGCTGCGTGCATTGTTGTTTTGTCATTGTTAACGACGATAGCGAACCGCCACACGTCTGGGTAGCACGCGGTGTCAGTGAAACGCGTGTTTTTATCGTTGCACTATGCTTTCAGTAGAAGTGTAGCTCTGACTTTTCTGCGACCTTTGTTGTAAATTGGTTCATGTTTTTTTTAAATCAGGGAAACATGTATTTTTTGTCTAATTTGCTTTGTCACCATGCTGTCGGTGGTGTGTGATGGCCAACTTTTGTAATATATGTCTTCTCGTGTTGGTAAGAGTAAGCCTTTCGAAGGGTGACATTCGCTGTGCTTCCGCTATTTCATTCAAAGTGTTATGAATCCCCAGTTGGAGTAACCTCTCAGTGCTGGTAGATTCTAGTAGGCGAAGGGCGACTTCGTATGCCTAGCGGATGATGATATTATTCGTGTTCATGTCGCCTCTAAACCAGTGCATTGACGCTACGTATGCGATGTGGCAAATCACAAAGCAGTGTACCAGCCTAATGAGGCTGGCCTCCTTCAGTCCACCTCTTCTATTTGTAACTCGCTTGATAAGTACGACGGTGTCTGTGACCTTTATAGAGAGCTTGTTCACAGTCTCACCATTAAACGCGTTCGATTCAATAATCATTCCAGGGACTCGCACGCGTTTGACAATAAGAATGGTGCCCCCATCTTTTGTGTGCAATTGAACCTCTTCATTTGCTCTTGTTTTAGTGAAACTCTTGAAAGGCCTTTTCTTAAGGGTAAGACGGTACAGCAAGAGTTCTGACTTTTTGGCAGAGCATGAGATACCGGTGCCAGCTGAGCACTTCTACACAACCTCAATGGCATACTGCAGGGCCGTCTCAATCTGGCCGTTACTACCCCTAAAGGACCAGATCGTGATGTCATCTGCATATATCGTGTCATTCACGTTATTCACTGTTTGGAGCCGTTTGAGAAGGTCAATCATGATGAAATAAATAGCATCGATGATATGACCATGCCCTGCGTGGTCCCACTGCTACCCAGCTCCTGCTCCTTGCTTAGAATATCACCCGCCAGAAAGATGGCTCTTCTTCCGGTGAGGAAATCCCGAACATAGTTGTAAACCTTCTCTCTGAGGTCGAGCTCAGAGATCTGTTGCAGGATGGCGGAATGGCTGACACTGTCGAAAGCACTCTCCAGGTCCAGGCCCAGGATAGCCTTGGTGCTGAGAGAATTGTTGTCGAGTACCTGATGCTTGAGCTGAAGCATCACATCCTGAATCGACAGGTGTGCCCGGAATCCGACGATGTTGTGCGGGTATGCTTCCGTAGATTCGAGGGAGTTGTTGACAGGGTTGAGGACAGCGTGCTCCCTTACCTTTCCTACACACGAGGTTAGGGCGATAGGTCCATGAGGGTCGAGACCGGCCGCATTGCCAGGCTTGAGAATTAGGACTGTCTTAGCCGTCTTCTACTGCACTTGTATGTTTCCTTCCTGCCAATATTCATTTACATAATCCGTGAGCCTAACGGCCGATTTCTTATCAAGGTTGCTAAGCGCTTTATTGGTATCACCATCAGACACAGGTGCTGAGCGTTCGTTGAGGAAGTGCAGCGCTGCTCGCATTTCTTGATTGGTGAATTTTTTGTCCAGTGGTTTGTTTTCTGCATCGCAGTAACCTGCGTGTGTGACACCCGGACGCAACGGACGGTACTTTGTATGAGCCTATCGATGACTGCCTGCTCTCCTACCTTTCGCACACTTCGGTGGAGAAGCCTGGCGAGACAATGCCTCCCATGAGTTTTGGTCTTTGCACTGTCAAAGAGATGTCGCAGAATTTGCCATGTTTTCCCGCTGAGTAACTGACCCTCAACGAAATTATAAAGTTCATCCCATCGTTGCTTACACAGGGTGTGGCAGTGTTCTTCAATGGCCTTGCTGAGCACGGCAATCTTCTTCCATAGCTTACGGTTAAGGCACTGGCCTTTCCAGCGACTCAGAATTGACACCTTAGCCTCGAATAAGTGCGCCAGATGCCTGTACATTCTATAGGTTTAGACATGAGCTGTTATTGTCCTAGTTGCACGTTTGACGTCCGCGTTGAGCAACTGCATTCACTCGCCGATGTCGGTGACGGCATTGTCACTAGACTGCTGTACATCCCTTTTGGACCGAAACTCCTCCCAGTCTGTCCACGGAAATTCGCACATGTGCAACCATATCTGGTCCAGTGTCGGTACATGTATCTCAACGATCATGTGGTTGCTGCCAAGATCTGCCATGGTGTTTCTCCACGTGGCGTCCCCGCATGTCTGACGAAGGTGAGGTCGGGTGTGGTGGTCTCGGCAAGTCGATGTTCCCAGTCTCGTCGTGTTGGTGGGGCAAGGTGACTAATGTGTAGCCGAGCTCAATCGTGTCTTGCTATAGCTGCCTGGCTTTCATGGTATCATACGCGTCGCCCCACGCCTTGCTGGGAGCGGAGTCACCTCCTACAGTTAGTGGGTTGTCCCTCACCACAGCGGCTGCCGTCTTAAAGAGAGCCAGAAAACGCTGCTTCAAGTTAGACGGACTATTCTATACAATTAGTATAAATATGCTGCCTTTCATACGCCGATCTGGAAGCAGCTTCATCAGAACGTGTTCAATTTTGAGTCCCGTGATTTCGTGAGTGATTACGGTGTACCGATTCCGATCGAGGGTGATCGTACCTCTACTCTCAGTCACAGCTACGTGCTCTTGGTATCCCGAAATTTTCGCTGTAGTGTTGAGAGTCCCCTGTAGTAAGATGACTACTGGCTTCCACTCCATCCCCCCTAATATATTGCTGCAGAACTGCCGTCTTGTTACCGAAAGCCCTGCAGTTCCACTGCCATATAATGAGATTGCTGTTATTGAGAGTTGACATGATGGCTGTTTGAATAACCGGGGCCCTGCACATCACACATGGGTTGTAAGAATTTAGCTTCATTGAATAGTTGCTGTTTCACTATCTGCTGTTGCTGCTGCTGGCTGGTAGCCATGAGGCTGTTAACATTGCACTCGATGCTGGCAACCTTGTTCACAAGACTGGCCAAGGTCATTTGAAGGTTGTTGATGTCCTCTTGCATCAGCATTATCATATTTTTGATATTTACTATACTAACTTGTCAATACTAACTTGACCCGTGAGGGTGCCCCCTTCTGAGGTTGCAGAGCCCGCGTTTTAACTGCGGGAGTGCCTGCGTCATCTGTCGAAGTACTCGCAGTCCTGTTAACAGGCGTGAAGTCAGAGAGTGGTTGTGCTTATTTAATCTCATGTACTTCACATGTCAGTCTTTGAATTAGGTCACGCATATTTTCATTTTATGTCTTTGACATTTCATTGTCTCTGTTGTCCGTTGCTTCATCGTTATTACTAGTACAAGTATTACTATGCGCTAGGTTAATAGTACCCGATAGCCTCTGCGAGGTGACCCCAGCCGCGTCTGCATAGCTCACCGATTTGGTAGTGCCGTATCGCTTGCGGGATGTGGACCTGAAACAAGGCCGTGCCTTGCTTCGGGATTGGCTCTAGAATTGGCTCCGCGATCAGCGCAGGAATTTCGATTTTGAATGGTGCTGCAAAGACGGGAACTCTTCTGTTGTGGGCAGATTGTGCTCGGCTTGCTGCTTCTCTCATCTCCTTCTGCGAACCAGTTACGGAGTCTTGTATTGCGCCTTGCTTGTTTTGTCGGCAGCAAGGTGCAC
This sequence comes from Rhipicephalus microplus, assembly GCF_043290135.1. Lineage (NCBI taxonomy): Eukaryota > Metazoa > Arthropoda > Arachnida > Ixodida > Ixodidae > Rhipicephalus > Rhipicephalus microplus. Next base: position 105,440,503 of record NC_134708.1, on the reverse strand, counting down.
TCCGTCGCACTAGTCGCACTTTGGGTGGCATTTGTGTCCTTGATCCCGGTTGCGCAGTCCACAACCCTGGCACGCCCTGTTGTTTGGATTGGAGCACACGTCCATTTGATGGCCAAGGTGGCCACAATTGACCATTTGCGAAAAGTGAGCGCCCCCTGTCGTGTAAACAGGAAAGCTTCGCTTTTGGTTGGAAAACAAAACGCTTGTTTTGTTGCTTTAGGACCAAAAACGCATGCGCGTTACTGAAACAAGAAGGTAAAGGAAAAAAACATTCTGTTGACGTTTGTATACACGTTGTAAAACAAGAATTTCTCGCGTTTCAGCCTGAGAAATAACCAAGTGAGGTGATACCTGCACTCCGCTACCTCGACGGTTCGCCAGGCTCATTACGCCTGCTCTTTTAAGAAGAACATTATGTTATACACTTGAAACTGAACCTTGAAATGTCTGTCGATTAACTATAGGTTCAGTGAGGACGGCTTGTGCACCGTCTGTGAGGTACGGTGTTTGCGTGAAAACGGCAGTGTTCGCCGTTACTACGGGTCATATTGATGGAACGCCAGGCTGATGTTTTCCAACCAAAACCAAAACGCCTGTACAGGAACGCTACCTGTGCGGTTACTGCTCATGCGCAGTGGTTTTTCCGCAAATGGTCAATTATAGCGCACGTCGATCTTTTCACGGTACAAGCAGCATCTGAACAGCGTTGCACCGTACCTGAGAAGACTTGGCACCTTCAGTCCGTCAAACGCCACTATCACAGTGGTTGTCGTTCCTATGCGTTTGGCTGCTAGCGCTGATGAATGCTTTGAGTTTACAATCTTGTGGTCTAACTCTTGGGGTCCGTCTTCAATAAGAACTTCGTGAATCACTTCTTTGGCAGCGTTATTGGGGGCTGTCTCATACACGTTCACTTCGTAAACACTTTCTCGGATCCTTAATTGCCGAACGTGAGCGTAGCGATCCGCGTTGGTGCGTCTTAGTGTGCTCACGACCCAGATATTCTTTAGTTGGTTCAGGCAGACCATGGGTTCGATGCTCGCCTAAGTCGAAATCCCAGCAGCGGCAAAAATGTTGGTCAAGAACATCAGCGCAGCAATCTTAATTATATCGAGGCCTCCCTGGGCCTGATAATGTTCTTGATTTCTTCTCGTGGAAGCGGTGGCATCCTGCTAGCTTGAATCACTGCGCGTTCGACTAGCGTCTTGGAAATAGCTTCATGTTCCTTCGGACCAGCGCCTTCCAACACCGGCGAAGCACCGCCGCGTCGTTGAGCTCCCGTCCTACGGGTGCCGGCTGTTCTCCAGCCTGTGGCCTCGCTGGCTTCTTCTGGCGTTATATACTTGGCGGTAACTTTGTATTCCATCGTTGATGAGCGTTTGATTAACATCGACGCAGTCGGCAGACCAAACGCTGCAGGCGCCGCGCGCCTTTGCTCCGGCGAGCAGCTGACGTGAACGCGGTATGCGTCCAGTAGGCTGATCTGATCTGCAAGGTGGCCACAACATTAAGGTCCGCAAGAAATCACCAAAAAAGGTGGCCCACCTCCGAAGTTGGTATCCCTGGTACTTCACAGAAATGTTGGTGCCAACACTGCAAGAATTCTTGGTCGATTGCGCCGCGGAAACGTTGGCAAATGCGGGAGCCGAGGCACACACGTCTGTACATTTCGGCGTTCGCAGCACCTACCGAGGTTGGCGTAAAGAAAAACCCACACTGGCAGGCTCGGGAGAGAGCACTTTTTTAAAATGCGAAGCATTTCTCATGGAACTTTGGTGACTTGACTCGAAAAAAAATGGCACGTAATTAGGGACAGAAAAGCTGATTTAGTGAGCAGGAAATAAATACACTCCACCCCTTCGCGAACATCGAGAATACAGCACACGTCTAAAAATCACAGACTTCACGAATATCATCAATACAGCAGACGTTTACCAATGATGTTTTGCCTAATAATGCAAAAATAAGTGTCTCCTCCGTAAAAAAATAGACGAAAGTAGTCATTTGCAATACGGATGACCTCCAGAAATTTATACTAATATGACGATCGCATACCACCACCACATTCATCACCACGATGTGTTCTGCACCGCGTCTGTTCTACGAAACTGTATTTGCTCCCAAACGGCGGTTTAGGCGGACATCGCGGAAAAAGAAACCATTTGACCGCGGCGGTCACACCGCCATCGTCACTCATCTGTCGGCAGTCACTACTCTAGTCACTAGCTGACCATCCTCCTCAATGGCTAGGACGCACAGAAGGAACGGGACCTGGCTGGCGCTGCCTTTTTTATCCGGTCTGCATCGTGAGGGTGAGCGCCTAACTTCTGATTTATTCGTTTGCGTTACAGCTCGTGCCACTAATGATCTATGTCATGTGGTACCTACGCAATATCTAGATTAGGTCGCTTTGAGTAATGTCGAAGCCATAAACGCAGTGGTCCTTTGTCGATAACGGTTTCGCGTGGCTTGTATTATGCATGCTTTTTCTGAGACGGAGTGCGTACTGAGAGCAGAAAATGCAGCATTTACGGAAATCGCTGATGGACTGTGTTGGTCGTGTTTACATTTTGAGCGTGTCATTTTCATTGCGCTCTGATTGCTTGTCCACAGCAGATGCATCACTCTATGCCAACAGATTTCGTGCTTGTCAACGCCGAAGTGAAGCCGTTTAATGTGTGCGCCTCCCTTTATGCCGGCGGCGTTTCGTTTACGCTGCTGGTACGCCACTGCGGCAAAAGACGAGACGATATCTACCATGAAATCTTGGCGCGCGTCAGCCTACACGCGTGTTCTCCCCGTCAGGCCGTAGTTCCTCTTGTCTGCGTTGTCTAATAAAAGGTGGCTGAAGGCGCCTGAAGGCAGGCAGCACCGAGGGTCAAACAACGAGAGAGAACTTTAACTCAAGAATTATAAAGTGGCATGTCAATTCTCCCAGAAAGCTCGAAACCATTACTCGCAAAGCGCGTTATAAAAAATAATAAAAAGAGTGCATCTGCTTTGTCTGCCGCGGTGGTATTGTGGTTATGGTGGACGGCTGCTGACGGCACGTTCGATGTCGGCCGTGGTATTTAGTAACGTTTTGATGGAGGGGAAATGTTAAAGGCCCTTGTATTGTGCAATGTCAGTGCACGATAAAGATGACCTAACGATGAAAATTTCCGGGGGCCTTCACCTCGGTGTCCTTCGTAATGATATTGTAGTTGTGGGACGTCAAACGCCACGAATTTTATTTAAGCATCTGTTAATTCCCAATGCGGTTTGGAACAAATTTTATGTGTAGAAAAAAGTTAGGATTTTCAGTATATAAAGAATATCGTCCGTAATGAGGATTTTTTTATTAGAGAGATAAAATTTAGTGAAATATGATAGTTCATTTTAGCTTATTATAAGAGTGTTTTTTCTGTGAGCAAAATAATTTGATATGTGTACAGTGCCAAATTATTTTTACAGCTGGTGAATAAGTTGCAAAATATTGGTTTTTGTAAATGTTTTGGTGTAAGTTTAGCATTTAGGTGGTCCTAGTAAGAAATATAATGAATAACACATTATTTGCAACCTTCATTGGTTACTGTCCGAGAAAGTCATCAAATCACTTTTTGTTTTAGGAGATTAAAACTTTTTTGATGTAGTTGCTGGACTCTGTGCTAATCCGTGTTTATACCTTGAAGCAATGCGTCCTAGTTGTGAGTACTCGCTGCACAGACATGAGGAACATTAAGACAACAAATCAGTTTTGTCTGTGCTTACTTTAATAGCTTACTATCTAATATTAGTCTACATGAGTAAACGCGAGATCTAAACCATACTAGGGCGCATTTAACCACATGCAGCTATCTTCTGAAAGTTCTAAGTGTGGTTATGCAGCACTGGTAAGTGACACCGATGCATGCAGTAACCCTTTATCTATACGATAAGATTTGGAAGTGGCAAGAAGGCTACTATGAAGAAAGAGGATTTAATAAAATCAGAACAAAAGTGAAACGTTTTAATCATGAACCAATACAGCTGTATTGAAGTGACAATGCATGCCAAGTAGTAGCAGCGAAGTTTAGACACACGGATAAAAAAAGTGCCGCCATATCCACGAAGTGAATGATGATGAGTGGGCGAAGCTCCGGAGGTAAACCTGGTAAACCATGAATCCTCCGTACATTTTGCCCACTCGATTTTATTACAACGCTCCCCCTAGCGTACGTCGCCGCACTAAATCGAACGATTGCCTTCCACCAATGACACGCGCCATATGTGACATCCTTCCTATTTTATAACATCCCGCATCTTTCATCATCAACTACAACTAACGCCATCTAGTTTACAACATCTTCCATCTTTTCTTCATCAGTAGAGCATATACAGCATATACAGTAACTCTAATCATCAGCTACAAGTACCCCCATCTAGTGAACACTGCAAGAACTAAACGAGAGGTGGCTACATACAGGGGACGTACGGGCCACGCCTTAAGGAGCTTCGCCCCTAAAAAGAATACGAAGACACTGCTTATTGGCATTTATTGAAGCCTCTGCAGAATAAATGACTGCTGTTATCTGCAGTGAAAAACTTCTTCTCATAGACTGCAAAAAGTGAAAAAAAAAACATTCAAACCATAGTGGGGCATTTATCATAAAGGTAGTTGATTCTTCTACGGTGACGCTTCAATTAGAAGTTGTGTTTTTTTCTTCAGTTCTGTGTCAAGTTTGCAAAGAGAGAGCTACCTAATATCTTTGATGTCACTTCCACCTTAAAAGGGACAGATTTGATACCTTAATGTTGTAATAAAATGGAATCAATTCATTTGTTCACTTGTGAACAGAGTTTATACCTTAATATAAGAATAAAATAGAATCAATTGTTTTCTTAATTGGAAACAAATATCACACTTCATTTAAGCAGAATATTTTACATTCAAAAAGGGGCTATCTTTTTTCCACACTTTCAAGTCTATGTGGTTTGGTCATTGCTAGCTTCGAAATGTAAAATGATTTACACGATGGGTTGCAATAGTTCCAACTTTTGTATACTAGAATAAAACGCTTTGATTTGATTGATTTGTGGGGTTTAACGTCCCAAAACCAACATATGATTATGAGAGACGCCGTAGTGGAAGGCTCCGGAAATTTTGACCACCTGGGGTTCTTTAACGTGCACCCAAATCTGAGCACACGGGCCTACAACATTTCCGCCTCCATCGGAAATGCAGCCGCCGCAGCCGGGATTGGATCCCGCGACCTGCGGGTCAGGAGCTGAGTACCTTAGCCACTGGACCACCGCAGCGAGGCGAGATTAAAACGCTCTTATTCTTTTCAACGATATTACAGGGCAAGCAATTGGCTCAGGTTGGTTAGTGTAGAGATGTTTTTGAAGCCCATATATGGTTTGATGCCCATATAACACAGTTATTCTAAACATACTGTTTTGATTTAAGTTCTGCTAGTGGGATATAATTACTATTCGCAGTGAATCAGAAGGCACGAAATAATTTAAATTTGTGATTTTTATACATTATCATGAAATAAATCCAAAGCAGTGAATCTCGTGATTTGTGGAGATCGATTCTATGTGAAATATTCAATGGCAAGCTGTATTGCCTGCATTTTTTACTCCTCGAGTGAATTATCACTAAGGTAATAGATATATATGTGTAAACATACTAGCTGTAAGTATATCAAGGACTTACCAGGCATGTCGATCACACTGATGCCCAAGGAGTAACTGATGGTGCAACGCTATGCCTGCTCCCACATCTGTGCTTTTAAAAGCGCAGACTTCAGGTTTAACAAAACCGGGTGCATGTCATGGTGTGATGATGTGCATATCATAATTTCTGCACCTAAAACAGTGCTTCTATGTAGCTTGTTGAGTCATACACGAGTGCATATTTATTGTTTATTACATTTTTAACCGAAGATAGCAAACACTAAACATTGCTCCAATACGACACCTGATTAGTCTTTTCTGGAGCATTTAAAACAACTAATGCGACTGTGTACAGTTTTACACGACCTGGAATGCCAAGGTTCAAATGCGGCGACAACTACGATATTTACGGTATCTTTTCATTGAAATTTTTCAGTCGTTGTGAACCTGCTGCTATTGGCGACAGATGTTTTGTTGTACTGTCTCCTTCATGTTTACTCAAAGATTTACAAGTGAATTCTTGCTGTTGCTGAGTTACCATAGGCAGTGAATCCCATGTGGGTCATACCCACATCCCACAGACAGTAGTGAGAACGTATGCACACACGTCACTGAAAAAGGTTTAGCATCGTGTTGGACAATTATGTCGCATTATTTATGTCTAGAGGCCATGACACAGCAGTTGCAATGTCATGCTCAATATTTATTCTCTGCCAGGTGCTGCTTCTATTGTTCTTACGCCAGTTGTCGCCTCTCACGCCAGTGCCACTATGACTGTTTTTGCCACAAGCATCATCGAGTCCTGTTGCAGGAATTTCTGTCACTGCATCAGCAGTAAAGTACCAGGCGCCATCATTTTCACTCCATCTCCTACTGCCAATTTTAGACGGTTCCGCGTTCTGCGTCCAGCAGTATGGAACAGTGACAGGTCATCAAGCAACTCATAAGCACAACCATATCTTCGTTGCATTAGGCTATAGTACTACAGACAAGATTTCATACTCATTGTTGATGTTCTTCCACATTAGTGAGTGTGAAACAAACCTGTACCATGTACATGATGCTTACTTTGTTGTCATTATCAAGTTTGAAATTTGCTTTCGACATCGCGCATTGAAAACATAGCCTTCGTAAGGTGACCTTCAAGACCCGCAGTTGCAATTTCTGCGTTGATTTTGACATTGGGAACATGAAGCCGTAGTGAGTCGAAACATTTAGTGCTGACAACCTAGCAAGATTAATGTAAACATTGTTCATCTTGTTACTCAGCTCTTCAGCTAGAGCACAACTGAGCTTTTCAGCTAGAGCACAATTAATCAGCTAGAGCACAAGTCAAAACAGCACCCATTTTGGCATCCAAATTTTCGTTCGTAATTGTACATTACTTCAATGGGATGAGTGGCGGTGCCATGAATAAGTTGGTATGAAAGGTCAGCAACTATACCTTTGATTTGGAGAGCGCAAGATTATGACACTTTTCAACTAGGAAGATCAAACCCATTTATACCAAGTTGTATAACAATTACGAAGTTTAATTTGTAATGAGTAGCAGCTTTCGTGTTGCAAGGCAAAGCCTCTAGCTCGAAGTTCGTAACAATATTTTCAATTATCAGTGCGGATTTCGTAAGTTTTTGATGTGACACTGGACTTGCTGGCCCTTTTGACTGTAAACATTTGGTACTTGACCTGGGCTCACAGGTTGACACATTGTTTCCATACTTTTCTAAAGCTCTTGACAGAGTTTCTCACTACATATTCTACTCTTGATGTGCTCACTCATTCCTCTTGATGTGCTCACTTGGATTAAAGACCTTTTTTGGAGAATTACATTTACATCTGTTGAAAATGACAACTTTTCTTCTGCTTATATGACATATGGTGCATTCCAAGGAAGTGCGCTTATTGGAGGCCTATAGCCAGAGGGGTGGCCAAGGGTTTGTCCTCCACTGGAATTCACATGTTGTGGGTTATCCTACTGAGCATAAGTAAGAAAGAAAGTCATTTTTCATGGCCATTAACATGTGCCCCCCCCAAATATTCCTGGCCACGGGGCTGTCTCTTTATGAGTTCGTTATTTCTTTTTGCTCATTTCTCATACACTTAGTTTTTACCTCGCATTGTCTGCATGTGTACGAAATAAAGGATACAGGGTTTTCAAGAAACGTGACCAATATTCTTTAAAAATTAGAGAAAGAAGGTACTTGCGTGCTAGTTGCGGTGTTTCTTCTCCTGTGACAGAAGGAGTTGTCGGATGCGTACAAACAATTATTATTGCAGTAATTATAGCAATTAAGACAAATCCCTTTTTTACGAGTGGTATTAGGTGGCTGAGTCAAATGGGCGAATTCAAGTCCTTTCTACAAAAAGCCCATAGCCACTTTGAAATGTGGAAAAGCAGCCACTGGTGATCACAGTGGAGCGATGCAAGCTGCCTAACTTAGCTGGCGAAACGAAAACGAATGCACCAGACACCACATCTACTATTCATTTTGACAACGCCCTCAATGACGACACTGTTTCTCTAGCCGTTATCAACCGTCAATTTAGGCACTTTGCTTTGAGCTCGCATATTGACGGTCATTTAATCTTCTCCCCCAAAGCAAGAGAGATGGTGTTGCCATGGAGGGCGTTGTCGAAGTGAATGGTAGATTCACTGTTTGGGGCGTCAGTTTCAATTTCGCCAGCTAAATTGAGCAGAAGTCAATGCTCTGCCAACGGTGATTACCAGTGGCCGCTTTTCCCACATTTTAAACTGGCTATGGACTATTTGTTGGCAGAGCTTCAGCTTGCCCATTCTATCTGACTGACTATTACCACACGTTAAATATTTAATTGTGTTAATTTCTGTAATTACTCCCATAATAAATGTCTGTACCTATCTGAATATGTCTTCTGCCACAGGAAGGCAATGCCAGATGTAGCACGCAAATACCTCTTTTCTCTAATTGTTAAAAACATTTGACACAATTCTGGAAACACTCTGCATATCTATCTGTTGGATGTTATCTCTAATGAGTGAGTTATTCCAAGCCAAATCATCCAGCGTTTTTTCGATCATCACGAATATGGCTGAAAAAACTTTCACATGTTTTTCTAAGTGCAAACCTTAACCTAGTCATTTATTTTAATTGCCAAAATTTTGCTCCCTTTAATGAGAGGGTGTTGTTTGGCGCCAAGTAAACCAAAAGGCATCGAACTACAATTTTTTTTTCAAAAGCTGTGTTTGGAATGCTTTCGATAAAGGACATTTCTGGCAAGGCAATGAAGTTATATAATATTATAATAATGACTTTCTTATGCATATCAATTCTTTGAGGTATTTTCCCACAAGCAATTCAGAATAAATTTCCCAAGTTTAGGATTGTTTTCCAGAAACATGTCAAGTTCTAAGGACACAAATAAAATAGGTGTTGGTGACCTGTCAACATGCTACAATTTGAAAACTAATTTAGGCACTGATGTTATAGCAGATAGTCTGAAAAAAAATGTGAGTGTCACTTTGTTTGCGAAGAGCTCTGTATTCAGCGTCAAAGACTTGCCTTGGTGGCCGAACCAATATTATGCACAATATTTAATTTTGAAGCTCTAAGTACACGCTCTTCAAAAGTGAAGGTACTATGAGGGAAGTGAAGGGTATTATTTTCTAAATTCGAGGAATATATATTTTTTTAATTATGTATCTGCACCAGCTTTTTGCCTACATAACTCAAGCAACATGACACACTTGCAAGGGCAATCTTACACAGAATGCCATAGACCTAAGATACAGAGATCAAATTTTGTGCTCTCTGCAGAGCCACAGAAATCGGAAAAGGGTTATCATCTGCATTCCATTGCCAACAGAAATGTGCTACAAGGACTGGGATCAGTGTGGTGACTTCCAGATGAGCCATGCAGTTTTAGAGATATAAAGTCAGAAATCATAGTTTCCTAGGCAGTTCTGTAAATGCAGTAGGTGTGTTTTAAACACTCAATGAAAATATTTAGTCATATCCAGTACAGGCGTCCTATAGCTTGCTAGTAGCATTGATGCAGTACACTGATAAACGCTAACGTAAAACAAACGTGTCTTATTTTTTCGGCTTTCAGGAGAGCGCCCTGCTTCTTGAGGCCCAAAGCCTGTAATGTGAATACAGAAGTGAAAAAATCTTCAAATTAGGAACTCGTAGACAAGCCAATAGTCTCGCTCATGTTATGCGTAAGAGATTATTGTATACTGCTTACTTTTCAATGGCTCGATGGCTCAACTGGGAGTCATCACCAGCAGTAAAGCCAGGAAGGCAGGAAGATCTGTTTGTATCCCTCCCCCCTCCTCGCAGCGTAGTCAGGGTATTTTTTATCTTAAGACCATGGGTTTGTACTTCTGCTGTGACCGGTTTGTGACAGCCTAGTTTATGAATGGCTCAGCAGAAGGCGCTAGTGTGAGTGGCAGACAGACAGTCGGACTCCCGGTTTACCGATAAAACCTTCTGAAGCTTCGCCCCACACATCATCAATCACTTCATAGGTATGCTGTGATTTTCTTAGTTTTGCATGTACACACCTACGTGCACACAAACACACACGAATGTACATAAAATATTGTCACGTTTCATTTACCAAGCTTTGTTATCGTCGCAAAACACTGCACAATTCTCAGCGCAAACCGCGCCTGCAGTTTTCGAGAAGCTTCCTGACTGTAGTAGATCATTTCAATACGATCACGCCTACTCTGCGAACTGTACGGATTATTCTGGAACCTACGCCACCGCCAGCGATAACGCTAGAACATTCGACGGCAAGAGTATAAATGCCGACGCGCTTCGCCGCTTGTCAGTAGTTGATCGACGACCGACGCTTCGTTCACCGCTATCAGTCTGTGTTTGTGCCGCTAGTTTCCTCTATGGATAATGGAGTTTGTATGCCCCATAGTGCACAAGAGGGGTGTCTAAACGAGCACTGTATGAATAAATGATGTAAAGAGTTTTTTTGAGTTTGAAGTTAATAAACTTCTCTTTGTATCAGTCCAAGACTGCTACTGTAATCAGACTTTCCATTTACCGGGCACAGGTTCACTCAAATAAACAGTTAAATTCCAACACAAAGTCTCCTGTCTTTGGCCACGTCGCGACACCGTGACATCTGGTGGAGGTGCTGCTTCTTTGATGTTGTGGACGCGCCCTTCAAGCCGCAACCCCAGCCCAAGCGGCAAAGAAGACACGGACACTAACCCTGAACAGCGAACAAGCAGCAGGCAGAGGGGACTACAACCAGAGTGCGGGCCCCTTCCTGAAGCAGCCAGGCAGACCCGGATCCCGACATCAACTACTGCAACCATGACTACCCCCGTGCAGCCTGCACCACTCCTGCTCCGGCAACCCAAAGAGCCGCCAACTTTCCGCGGTTCGCCACTGGAAGACCCGGAAAGCTGGATCGAAAGGTACGACCACCTCGCCGCCTTCAATGACTGGACAGACGATGACAAGCTCCGGCATGTGTATTTCGCCTTAGAAGATGCTGCTGGGACATGGTTCGAGAATTAACAGCGAAGCCTTACAACGTGGGACGTTTTTCGCACCAGGTTCCTCACTACTTTCGCAAGTGTGGTGCGCAAAGAGAAGGCCGCAGCTCTTCTCTAAACCCGCATGCAGATGCCAAACAAAAACGTGGCGCTATTCGCGGAAGATATGATTAAACTTTTCCGCCACGCTAACTCCGACATGTTCGAGGAGAAGAAGGCCCGTCTGCTCATGCGAGGAGTAAAGCATGAACTCTTCGCCGGGCTGATGAGAAACCCACTGAAGACGGTCGCCGAATTCATGTCAGAAGCATCTACGATAGAGAAGACACTCGAGATGCGCACGTGGCAATATAACCGTAGCTTCTCGTACACAAGCTACACCAGCATTCAAGCGCTTGGAACCACTGACTTGCGCGAGACGATCCAAGCGATCGTGCAAGAAGAGTTACGAAAATTAGTTCCTTCAGCGCAGCCTCACGTGGAATCCATTGCGGACGTCGTACGCCAGGAGATCCAACAATCGCTGAGCGTTTCTCAGCCTCAAGAGCCTCAGCTGCAAGCTGTGAGCTATGCTGCTGCAGCCTGCCACCACTCCCCTCATCCGCGCGCACGCCAAAACACTGCCCTATTGCACTTCCATCGCCAGACGCCACCGCCGCCACCAACCCGACCGACGTCCTACCGTTCGCCACCAGCCCAGCGCAGTGCGCCGAGGAAGACTGACGTCTGGCGCACCCCTGACCACCGCCCGCTCTGCTACCACTGTGGCGAGGCCGGTCACACTTACCGCTGTTGCCAGTACCGACAGATGGGACTGCGTGGCTTCGCCGTCAATGCACCCTGTCCGCAGCCAGGGGAACGGCCACGTGACATCGCCGACTACCTGACAGAAACTCAATGGAGACCACGAAGTCCTTCCCGTTCGCCGTCGCCCAGCCGCCGCATGTCACCGCACCACCGGCAGTACTCTGGCCCAACGCGGGGCTGGTCTCTCAGCCCGTATCCGGGAAACTAAGGGCAGCAACCGATGGAGGTGCGGTTGCTGTGTGATGAACTACCGAAGATCCTCCTACAACGACGACGCCGCGACGGAGCTTTCCGAACACAACGCCAACCAGGCAAAGCCCTGACGGCGAAACCTCACTTACCGAAGGTGACGTGACGACGCAACATGGAAGCAGTGGAAGACGCCACGCCCTAACTGTAATGCGAGACGGCGAATTAGCGACCTCAACGTTCTTATCGACGGCCACAGTGTGACCGCTCTCGTCGATACTGGAGCCGACTACTCTGTCATCAGTTGGTCGTTCACCGCGAAGTTAAAGAAAGTTAGGACAGCTTGGGAAGGCCCTGAAATCTGCACAGCCGGAGGTCATCTCATAACGCCTGCATGAATCTGCACAGCGAGAGTCACCATTAACCGCCGTATTTATCCTACAGACTTCATAGTGCTACAGCGTTGCTCGAGAGATGTCATCCTTGGCATGGACTTCTTAAGCTTCCATGGTGCTGTCATCAACCTAAAAACGAAGTCGATAACGGTATCAACAGAAGAAGCACTACCGACGCGCACGCCGTCAGGAAACCATGCCTTGAATGTGCTGGAAGAACAAGTCACCATTCCGCCTCGCTCAAGCGTCATTATTTCAGTCGGCGCTCCTAAATTTCCTGACTTGGAAGTAGTCGTTGAAGGTAGTCAGCATCTGTTGGTCACCCGAAATATTTCCGTCGCAAGAGGAATTGCAGAGCTGCGGGGAGGCAAAGCAACGGTTATGCTCACGAATTTCAGCAATGAGTACAAACATCTGAACAAAGGAACGACGGTCGCATACATCGAAGAAATTGTCAAGGCCACCAGTGCTTTTGCCCTTGCCGATTCTGCGGGACCTGCTCAGAGGAACCAAGCCCCTCCCATAGCTTTCGATGTCAATCCCAGATTTACCCTTTCCCTTCCCCCATTGTAGAGTAGCAGGCTAGAGCAAGCTATCGCTCAGGCCGACCTCTCTGCCTTTCTGTAAATAAACTTACCTCCTCCCGCTAGACTTCCGAACTACAAGAAAGAACAGCTCAAGGCCCTGCTCCTGCAATACAAAGATTGCTTCTTGTCGTCATCCAAATTCAGCAGACCCCAATCACGAAACATGGCATCATTACCGAAGAAAATGCCAGACCACTCCGTCAGAGTCCGTAAAGGATTTTGACGCGAGAACGTGAGGCCATGAAGAGACAAGTTGATGAAATGCTGCGCGATGACATTATCCAGCCGTCCAAGAGTCCATGGGCATCCCTCGTGGTGTTAGTGAAGAAAAAGGATGGGACCCTACTTTTCTGCGTCGATTATCGCCACTTGAACAAAATAACAAGAATGGACGTGTATCCTCTTCCACGAATAGACGACGCGCTTGATCGGCTCCATAACGCCAAGTACTTTTCGTCAATGGACCTCAAAACTGGCTTTTGGCAAATCGAAGTCGACGAAAGAGACCGAGAGAAGATGGTGTTTATAACACCGGACGGCCTCATTGAGTTTAAAGTAATGCCCTTCGGTCTTTGCTCAGCGCCTGCAACTTTTGAACGCGTTATGGATACAGTACTGGCAGGATTGAAGTGGCAGACTTTCCTTGTGTACTGGGACGACGTCGTCGTGTTTTCCACGAGTTTCTACGAGCATCTTCGGCGCTTTGAAGCTGTACTTCAAGCCATCAAGACGTCCAGACTCACACTGAAGCCAGAAAAGTGCAGACTTGCGTACGAGGAGCTCTTGTTTCTGGGGCACGTTAATAGCAAGTCTGGAGTTTGTCTCAATTTACGGAAAACAGCCGCCATCGCCGACTTCCCGCCGCCCACTGACAAGAAGGCGGTGCGCCAATTTCTGGGCCTGTGCGCCTATTATAAGCGGTTCGTGAAAAACTTCGCTCGCATCGCCGATCCTCTCACTAACCTTACCAAGGCCGACGTGGAGTTTAAGTGGGCAACGCCGCAGTAAAACGCTTTCCAGGAGCTTGAACATCGCCTCCAGACGCCTCCGTTACTTGCCCATTTTGACGAATTCGCCGAGACAGCAATACACATTGACGCAAGCAGCGTAGGTCTTGGCGCTGTTATTGTGCAGAGGGCTGACGGACTTGAAAGGGTTATTAGTTACGCCAGCCGATCGCTATCCAAAGCAGAAACCAATTATTGCACAACAGAGAAGGAGTGGCTCGCCATCATCTGGGCAACGTCGAAATTTCACCCCTACCTCTATGGCAGGCCCTTCAAAGTTGTGAGCGACCACCACGCCTTGTGTTGACTAGCCACCTTAAAGGACCCTTCAGGTCGCCTCGCACGATGGAGCCTGAAACTTCAAGAATATGACAATACTGTCATTTACAAGTCCGGCGAGAAACACTCCGACGCCGACTGTCTCTCTCGTGCGCCTGTCGACCAACCACCACCCGACGACCCGGATGACGACTACTTCTTGGGAACGATAACTACCGACGACATCGCTGAACGACAGCGGGTCGACCCGGAACTTAAGGCCCTAATAGAATACCTCGAAGGCAGGACGACCGAAGTCCCGAAGGCATTCAAGCGCGCACTTGCATCGTTCTTCCTGTGAAACGGTCTTCTACAAAAGAAAAACCTTTCACCGCTTCGAGCTAGGTACTCCCTTGTGGTGCCTTCAGCTCTGCGACCAGAACTCCTGCAGGCCCTGCACGACGATCCGACGGCAGGACACCTCGGTGTTTCTCGCACACTCGCGAGGATACAAAAAGGTGCTACTGGCCACGTCTTACCACCGACGTCACTCGTTATGTGAGGACATTCCGGGACTGTCAGCGACGCAAGACACTGCCGACAAGGCCAGCGGCTCTTCTGCAGCCTATTGAACCACCTTGCCGACCTTTTCAGCAGATTGGTGTGGACCTACTGGGGCCGTTCCCGACGTTGGCTTTCGGAAACAAGTGGATCGTGGTAGCTACCGACTACCTCACCTGCTACGTCGAGACAAAAGCCCTTCCCAAAGGCAGTGCATCCGAGGTAGCTAAGTTCTTCGTAGAAATTATCATCCTACGTCACGGCGCCCCGGAGGTCCTTATCACCGACCGAGGAACGGAATTTACTGCCGACTTAACTCAAGCAATCTTGGCATACAGCCAGACAAACCACCGCCGGACGACAGCGTACCACCCACAGACCAACGGCCTCACCGAACGGCTTAACAAGACCATCGCCGACATGCTGGCAATGTACGTCGATGTCGAACACAAGACGTGGGACGCCATTCTTCCGTACATGACCTTCGCATACAACACGGCCGTGCAGGAGACGACGCAGATATCTCCATACAAATTGGTCTACGGAAGGAGCCCGGCAACTATGCTCGATGGCATATTACCCAACGTCACCAACGAAGAAAACCTCGATGTGAGTGAGTGCCTTCAACGCGCCGAAGAAGCCCGACCACTCGCGCGTCTCGGTATCAAGAATCAACAGACGACCGACAGCCGCCGTTACAATCTTCGAGGACGCTTCGTGGAATACCAGCCTGAGGAACGTGTTTGGGTGTGGACGCCAATACGCCGACGTGGACTAAGTGAAAAGCTTCTTTGACAGTATTTCGGACCGTACAGGGTGGTTCGACGTCTCGGGCCAGTTGATTACGAGGTTGTCCCCGACGGGATCACGAACTGTCAACGACGCCGATCGCGACCTGAAGTCGTCCATGTCGCACGCCTCAAGCCGTTTCATGCGCGTTAACAAACTGAAACAGTGTTTTGTATTATTATTGTATCGTAATTTATTCATTGTACTTTCTTGCATTATTGATGCACCTTCATCTTTAGTTAAATCATCGGGACGATGTCTTCGTCAGAGGGGGGCAATGCCAGGTTCCATTTACCAAGTTTTGTTATCGTCCCAAAACACTACACAATTCTCAGCGCAAACCGCGCCTGCAGTTTTTGAGAGGCTTCCTGACTGTAGTAGATCATTTTGATAAGATCACGCCTACTCTGCGAGCTGTACAGATTATTCTGGAACCTACGCTACCACCAGCGATAACGCTAGAACATTCGACGGCAAGAGTATAAATGCCTGCGCGTTTCGCCGCTTGTGAGTAGTTGATCCACAGCCGACGCTTCGTTCGCCGCTATCAGTCCAAGACTGCTACTGTAATCGAACTTTCCATTTACCGGAGCAGGTCTGCCCAAATAAACAGTTTAATTCCAACACGAAGTCTCCTGTCTTCGGCCACGTCACGACCCCGTGACAATATGACCGAAGTCGCCTTCCGCTCACACGCAAGCTTTTTCTAGATGAATACAGAGCTTTTCCCAAAAAAAGTGAAATTCACAATTTTTTTCAGACTATCTGCTAAACTTCAGTGGATCAATTATTTTTCATTTTAGCATATCAAACTGGTCACCAGCACATATTTTATTTGTGTCCTTAAAATTGGCCTTGTTTTCAGAAAAAAAAACTACACTTGGCAACGTTATTCAATATTAGTCGTGGGAGAAGCGCTCAAAGAATCAATATACATAAGTTAGTCATTTTTTTAGTTAAATCACTTTATTACCTTGCCGGAAATGCCATTTATTGAATGGATTTCAAAACGTTTTTTGAAAAAATTATTTGACGACTTTTACCTCACTTGGCGCCATACTAAATTTTTTTATTTGTTTATTTACAGATACTGCAGGCCCTACCCGGGTCCATGCAGAAGTTGGATACAAACAATACATTCAAGCAATAACTAGTAAGACACTGGAGTACAGGGCATAAATGAAAGAATACATAACTATCAAGTACAGAAAAGTCAAATATATTTTCTCGCTGTTCAACAGAACTGCGCACAACTAAGAATATTTTCAACATTTGTAGCCGGATGAATATTACTCAAATGACACAATTTTCAACATACATTACTTATATGGTGAAATTAATCTTTTCTATCTGTTGAGTGAATGAAGCCGTCGAGGCAGCACTCACTACTTCCGCAGGTAATGCGTTCCAATGAAAAATTGCGCGAGGAAAGAGAGCGAACTTGTGGGCATTATTGTGGCTGGGTGGCTGCCTAAACGTTTTGTTGTGATTTGTCCTAGCTGAAAGTTTAGAAGGCTGCAGAAGGTATCGTTGCCGTGATAATTTAAAGTCCCCGGGATCAAGTTGGTGGACAAATTCTAATCTGGATATTATCCTGCGCTGTTCTAGTATTTGTAGGCTTGCTCTATTACGTAGATTAGTTACACTATGTTGTCGGGAGTAAGCGGAATATATAAAGCGCAGAGCTAAATTTTGGACCCCTTCTATTTTCTTAATCAAATATTGTTGCCAAAGGCTCCAAATAATGTAGGCATACTTCAATTCCGGTCGCACGAGTGCTTTAAACGCTTTTAGTTTTAACATGGGAGGAGTGTTACGCAGTTTTCTTTTCAAAAGGGATAATTTCTGCAGTGCACCCGAACACACATTTTCAACGTGCGTTTCCCAACTGAGGTTACTGGTAAGTGTAACTCCCAGATATTTAACCCGATCAGCTCTCGTGATTGCAGCATTTCCTATGAAATATGTGCAATGAAGGGGTAACGTTTTGTTGGTAAACGTGACGGAATTTGTTTTTGAATGATTTATTTTTAGTCCCCACCTTATACTCCATTCGTTAATTGAGCGCAAGGCATCATTAAGTTTATTTGGTCTTCTTGGTTATTTATGGATGTGTACACTACGCAGTCGTCCGCAAATAGTTTAATCTGGATCGGTGGCTCGACACAAAAATAAATATCATTAATAAAACCAAAAAAAGAAGAGGTCCGAGGACTGAGCCCAGCGGAACTCCCGAATGCACTGCCAACTCTTTCGAGAGACAGCCATTTATGGTAACACACTGTCTTCTGTTACTCAAGTAGCTCGCGATCCATGCTACAACCTTCTGCTCAATGCCTATAGCTAATAATTTTGTTATTAAATTCTGATGGGGTACGACGTCAAAGGCCTTAGAAAAATCCAAAAAGATGGCATCGGTTTGACCTGTCAAATTAAGCGTTCTAATTAAATCATCAGTTATTTCAGCCAGTTGGGTGACGGTCGACAAACCAGACCTAAATCCATGCTGCTGGGCATACAGTAGTTTGTTATTTTCTAAGTAAGTGATCATGGCCTTAAATATAATGTGCTCAAATAATTTACAGCAAGTACTAGTTAAGGAAACAGGCCTGTAATTGTTAACTTCCAAAGTGGAGCCCGATTTATGTACCGGAATTATTTTAGCCGAGCGCCAGTCATCAGGAATAACTGCAGCATCTAACGATGCAGTGTAAATGCGATGTAAATATTTTGCCACCCAAACAGCATATCTACTCAAAAAAGTATTAGATAGTTCGTCCGGACCAGGTGATTTCTTTACATCTAGTTTGTGTAAAAGGCAAAGGACTCCATCCTCAGTGATTTACACTTCTGGCATAAGGTTATCAAAGTCATATGACCGCAACTGAGCATGCGTGGCTGCCCGTGTAAAAACGGACTGGAAAAATACATTAAATTTGTTGGCAATGGTAGTCGCGTCAACAATACTTTCTCCCGCGATCCTGATCTCTGACATGCCTCGTTTATCTTTTGACAGATAGCGCCAAAATTTTGGGGGTTCATTCTTCATGAATGACGGTAGAGTATCTGAAAAAAAGCTTTCCTTTGCCGATCGCGTTAGTTCTCGCAACTTAGAAGTAAGGCTTGAAAAATCACTCGTGTTCCGACGCTTGCACTGGCGCTTAATTTTGCGTTTCAAATGAATCATTTCTCTCGTTAACCACGGATATTCCTTATTAGCTCGTTTCTTTTTTAACGGCACATATTTTTGTTCGCAAAAGAGAACAATTTATCTAAAATTTGACCACATTTCATTGACATCATTAACTTGGCTAAAACAATCAAAGCGCAATTCCAAGTATTCTAAAATAGCGTTATCATCCGCATGAGTGTAATCTCTCACGAAAGTATCCGACGGTCTAGTAAATGAACGTGTTCCTGAAACAGGACATGACACAGCAAGCAACTTGTGATCGGATATTCCTTCTTCTACATTGGCTGAACAACCTTGGAACGAGTTGCTAACCAGTGCCAAATCAAGGAGGGATGATGATGAACTGTCAACCCTGGTAGCCTCAGAAACTAGTTGTTGTAAGCAGAAGCAGAATGCGGTCGAAATCAGTATATCTGCACTTCGAGATTCTTTGCCATCATAAGAAAAATCAGCCCAGTTTATACCCGGTAGGTTGAAATCTCCTGTCACTATAATCCGGGATCGAGAATTTGTATTATCTGCAAGGTAGTCTTGAATGGCTTCTAAGTATTCGGGCGAAGAACTCGGTGGTCGATACACGCCCCCTAAAAGTATTCTTATACCAAGAAATTTAATTCTGCCCCACACGCTTTCGTGGTTGTTGATGCCGTCCAAAACAGTAAATGCGACGTTGTTTTTAATGGCGATTGCTACTCCTCCCTCACGTGACTCCCTATCTTTACGAATAAGCTTGTAAGAAGACGGTATGACTTCCGAATCTTGCACATCTGCATGTAGCCATGTCTCAGTGATTACTAAGAAGTGTGGCTGATAACAGGAGGTAACGTCTTCAAGGGAACTGGCTTTGTTAACAACACTACGCGCATTCAGTGAAACAACTCTGAGAATTTCGCTCACAGGCTGTCATTTTTTACTGCTGCTTCTCTTGTTCACTCGGGTTGTTGCAGAATGACCAGGATTCCGCCGGGCCTGCGCATCACGTCGTGCAACTTGCAGCCGTTGGTTTGAAAGCTCGTCCCAGATATAAACTTTATCGTCTACTTTCAGTTTATCAAACAAGAGCGAAACCTTTGCTCCATTGGTTTTTTTCACTGCTGCCGAATGCCACAACCTGCCGCGTAAGTCGCGAACTCTCTTGGAAAAATCTTCAGATATGGAATTCTGTGTTCCTTTTAGCTTGAAACAAGCCGACATAATTGTAGTTTTCTCAGTGTAATCAAATAGCCTTAACATAATTGGTTCGTTTTTCCCAGCACGTTTAAAACCTACTCTGTGGATGCGTTCTATCGAATTCACTTAAATACTTGTTGTTGAACCCTGTCTTGCAGAGATTTGTTATGTTCTTTTGATTCTTCACTTAAACCATAAATCATCAAGTTGTTTCTTCGACTTCGGTTTTCAAGGTCATCAACTTTAATCGTAAGCTCGTTCACTAGTTCGCTCGTCCCCTTGCACGCTGCTTCATGCTCAACCAGATTTTCCTCGCATTTTTTTAGCCGCCCAAGCTCTTTTTCAATCGACGCTATCCTTTCTTGAACACCACCTATAGTTATTTCCACTTGTTTCAGGTTCGCAGAAAGCATGGCGAGCGTCTTATTGGTTTTCGTTTGCTCTTGTAGGATTTTTCTAAGAAGCTGACTGTTTACAGTAGCCTAAGATTCTGATTCCGAAGATGGACCCAGGTTCCGCTCCACGTCCCCTGATGCTAACAAGAGCAATCTAATGACAATCAAACAGTCACACAGCGAAACAAACAAACATTGTGGGCCCGGCAGCACTATCAAAGTAAGAGAATCGTCACGAATAGACTGATAGACAGGATATTTGTCACCAACATGGACGAAAAAGCAGAAATGCATGAGCGTCCGTCCGAAGAAGGTGCTGCCAAGCCCACTGAAAGGCCGCTGAAGATGGACCTGGGTTTTATAGTTTAGCTGGTCAGTGTCCGCTGACGTCACACTGCGAACGTCATGGCGTCGACACAACACCTGAGGCGTAGCTTCCCATGATGATGTTCCATCGAGGCCTTGTCCCTGCGCATGCGCGATGGTACTGTCTTGCGGTGAGGCAATATCTGCAAATCCCACGGTGGCATCCGCCCGCAACAGGGCAATCTGGACGAAAAAGCAGAAATGCATGAGCGTCCGTCCGAAGAAGGTGCTGCCAAGCCCACTCAAGGTGCTGCCAAGCCCACTACATACTCTCATAAAGAGGAGGAAAATTTTCGGCAACAGATTTAAATGACCAGGATGAGTTTGGCACTTCAAAAAACATGTAAAAATTTCTTCGACCGTATTCGTGATGGTCGAAAACACGCTGGGTGGTTTGGCAAGGCATGAGCCTAAGCGTTGTATTTTGTAATATGCTTAATTACTCCCGTGCTCTTGTCCCCTCCACCAATATTGCTAGTTAATATTTTGGTGTGTTTAAGAAGAGGTGTGTGCTTTCAGTCATTTCATTGGGTATGATATGTATTATTACTCATTATGTGCGATCATTGATCTTGTGCTCCAACCCAGTGCCTCTACCAAGGCCTGTTAGGAGTCTTGAAATAAATAAAGTATTATTAGTGCTACCACTGTTTTTTGCTCTCTACTCACCTGTTGGGGTAGTGCTTACAATAACGTTTTTCTTCTTTTTCAGAATGAACTTCTGCGTAATGCTGTTACAATGGGAAAATAACAGAGGTGCTATGGGTATCCGGAAATTACAATATTCATTCTTCGTATTGTAAATTCCAAATACAAAGATACTGAAGTAAAATTTATTTTCGATAATGTTTTTCACACAATTTTTAGGGTATCTATGCTATATTTTGTTTTATGATCATATGAAAACAAAATTTTATTTCAGTGAAGAGGAAACTTATCCTTGTTGGTTTTCAAACATTTAAATTCACTTCGTAAATTTTTCAGCAAGTGCAGGTGCAGTAAAGTTCCCAGGTGACGCTGTCACAGGATTAGTTGGAATAGTGGCCTAAAAAAATTTGAATGACCTTGTACTTTCAGAATATAAATCTGCTTATTACGTATGCCTCAAGTTGAATCTAATGGATACGCCTTTGTTGTTTACGGACATGTAGTATTAGTATTATGAATAATGTGTGAGGAATGGCCCATGGAGCAGCTGTCGTTCCGTAGGAGCCGTTAGTTTAGTTCTTTATTATGGAGTTCTTTATGAGAGTGGAACGGGCTTTATGTTCCATTGTTCTACGTGATCTCCGCTCTCCTATTTTTTTTACGGAAGTGGTTGGCAGCATGATACCTGCGCCTTTTTACGTAATCAAGAAAAAATGTTTTTGCTATCTATCTATCTATCTATCTATCTATCTATCTATCTATCTATCTATCTATCTATCTATCTATCTATCTATCTATCTATCTATCTATCTATCTATCTATCTATCTATCTATCGATCTGTTTATCTATTTATCTATCCGCTTACGACTTTTCGCTTTCCTTGCCATTTGGATAATGGTATCAATACCTAACGAAGTGTCTCTTTTATGGAATGCTTGTACCCGTTTCTCAAATTTTCTATTTGTTTTTCCAAAAGTCCTTGAAGCTGCCACTCCCTTCTTGCGAGAAAGGATGAAGAAGCCTCTCAGCATATTCGAGGTGGATAACCGTTACGTCCGGCAGCGGCTAGGAAACGTGAGACCAGGTCAACTGGCATAGACAGCGAGTCAGCGGAGTTCTACTTAGACGGCTTCGAGTCATCGGATAATGACTACACAGTCGCCATGAGCCGCAATGCAAAAAAAGAGACTGCTACGAAAATCGTCGACGGCGAGTTTATCCACCGTGCAGGCCAGCGCGCAGTGTGTACAGCGTGCGTTAGGCGCACTGTACTCTTCATGGCTGTGGACCCTTCAGCCAACCTACGGCGGCTCAACAGGCAAGTATTCTCTGCATATTTCGAAGGACTCGCTCCAAATGAGATTAAAGACGTGAGGACTAAATCATGGAAGAATGTTCTGACAGTTGATAATCTACATCGTAGTGCGCTGCAAAGCCTACAGAACATCACGGAAATCGACGGGTACACAGTTAAATCAGTGTTCCCAACTGACTGTAAGGGCAGTGCTGGCGTCATTTATGATGTTGTCATTTCCATTCCCGCTGACGATTTTTCAATTTTGATAAAGCCAACTACAGACGACATTCTAATCAAACACACCACAAAGCTTAGTCACTCACGTTGCCTGAAGATTGTTTATGAGAGAGACAGTCTTCCACCACACGTCAAAGTTGTCCACGTTCGCCACCAGGTTCGTCCATACATACCGAAACCCCTACAATGCTACAGGTGTTAAAAGATGGGACATGTAAAGGAGTATGTACCAGCAATGTTGCGTGCCCGCGGTGTGCCAAACCTCATTCAGAAGGCTCCTGCCACGCAACTGCGTTGAAATGCTCTAACTGCCACGGCGCTCATAAAGCGTCGTCTAAAGAGTGACCGCGAGTGGGGAATGAGCACGCTTTGCTGAAACGCATGGGGCACGACAAGTACACACACAGAGAAGCTGCTGCTACTGTCAGGTGACGTCGGCATCACCATGGAAGATAATCACAAAATGCCACATCTGCTGATAGAGACACGCCATCTCCTGCAAAAACATCTTCACCCCCCATCATCATCAAGCTCTGCGAAGACGGATACACCGAAAACAAAAGCAGGGTCAACACTCCCACCTCGTGAAGAGTGGCCATCCCTTCGACGTACACAGCCTGATTCAGAGGTGCATCGAATCCCGCCGACCATGATGCCCTTTGGAACCACTGATGCAAGGACGCTGAGGATTGCCAGGTCATTCCCATGTTGCAGACCCTATGAGCGCAATGCGCATGCTCCTAAGCAACATGAACACCCCTTCAGCGCAGAGCACACTCAAGTTGCTGGACACTTGGAGTCCGGTGCTTGCAGCCCTAAGGTATAACTATTGCCCGCAACATGTTATCCTTTCGAGAGGAGGTCAAGTATGCATCTGTTTTTAGTGGAATGCCAGAAGGCTTAGGGCGCTTATGTCCGATTTCCGGCAATATGTATTCACGAACCAGTTCTCCATAATTGTGATTTGTGAACTGAACCTGTCAGCTCATTTGAGACTGTCTGGATAGAAGTGTTTTATGTCTTCTACCCAAAAAAAGCACAGCAAGGTTGTTGTGTTCATACGGTGCGACTTAACTTATGTTCATCACCCTGTACCCCCTGAAGAAGAAAACTAGTATGTTTGCGTAACAGTAAAAAACAGGAAGACCACATACACAGTTATCGGAGCCTACTTACCTCCATCAAGTCGGCTAGACCACGAGCGTTTGCGCGGAATTTCGTATTCAACTCTCAAGCCATGGGCGTTAACTGGCGACTTCAATGTTCACCACTACTTATTGGAATGCTGCAGGGTCAACACTAGAGGTAAACAGTTAGCGTCTCTTTCTTCTGAATGTGAACTTATCCTCGTGAATGACGGCAGCCCTACATATCTGCGTGTATCGGCCTATAGTAGTTGCCTGGTCCTCGCTTTCGTCTCACACTCATTCGCCAGAACAGTGCACTGATTTTCGGATTTGGAAACAAGGGGTAGTGACCACGTCGTAACATAACTGAAGATTGACGGCTGTCCAAGTCTCAAGTCCTCCAGAGCCGTTCATTGCACCGATTGGCAAAAATAAAAGGTAATCATGGAAGACTGTTGGTGGCTCACCCTTCAACCTAGAGGACGCAATGAAGAGTGCCCTACAGTCGACCATGCGTTCGCTTCCGGTGAGCTCATCGCGCAGTGATATGGACATCGAACTCGAGAAAGTCCGAGTAATTCGTCGTCTTGTGGGGCGACGTTATAAACGCACGAAGTCATTTGGTGATCTGAGAGTTGGCAGACGCACACAATATAAAATACAGCGTCACATGGATAAGCGACGATGGCCATCTTTTCGCGAGTGTTTGGATCCCAGAAACCCTCTGTCACTAATCTGCAGATCTGTCCAGGACCTTCGTACAACCATTACTCAGCGCTACCCAAAAATATCTCTGACACTTCAGATACGCTTCCAAGAGATTGACGTCGCAGAACGTTTCTGTCGAAGGAGTGCCTGTGGGGCAAATCCAGCTGACACAAAGACGCCCGACTGTTCTGTATCATCACGTGATCTCCGAATGAAGTGTTCGTTTTGAATGGAAGAAATAAAGGCTGAGCTTGCAGTGTTGTAGAGGTCCTTCAGCGCCAGGACCTGACAGAATCACCTACCGCTCGCTGTGTCACCTAGGAGATCAAGCTCGAAATGCACTCTTGCTGCTATAGAACGACTCCTGGCAAACTGGCGCGGTTCCACAGGAATGAAAGTCAAGTCGCCTGATTCCACTTCTCAAAGCCGGCAAGCCACCTTTGGACATTTCCTCTTACTGCATGATTGACCTCGCGAGCTGTGTGCGAAAAGCTATGGAAAGAAGGATTTTAACGCGCCTGGAGTGGTACTCGGAGTTCTACGAAATATATCTTGATGCCATGTCCGGATTCAGACGAGGCCGCTAATCAATTGACAATATAGTTGACTTGATGGCATATGTAGAGCACGAGAAGGCCTGCAAACGGTTATCTGCTGTCCCGTTTCTCGATGTTCAAGGAGCTTACGAAAATGCCACCCACGGAGCGCATTAGAACAAGTGGAGTGGGACTTGGTGGCAAGATATATATGTCGGTACAGATTTACCTACAGAATAGGTCATTTCACGTGCAGATAGAACATGACCCGACAACCGAGTATTACAGTAGCCAAGGAGTCCCGCGAGGTGCAGTGGTAAGCCCGACGTGTTTCAACGTAACACTCATTGGACTAGTTTGAAAGAACCAAGCTGTGTACGACTTTCCATTTACGCTGATGACATCTGTGTATAGACATCAGGAGTGACTCGACTTCAACTTCGCGCTCGACTTCAGAGGGCAGCATCAGTGACATCGCACCACCTACGTAAACAAGGGCTCGAAATCGCAAGTGGAAAGTGTGCAGTCATGGCTTTCACCAGAAAGCCAATGTCCGCTTACGGCATATCAATTGACGGGCAATTGGTGTCATGTAGCCGGAGTCACAGGTCCTTGGGAATGATAATTGACCGAAACCTGTTTTAAAACCAACACGCAAACTACGTTAAAGCGGCTGACCAGCAATTGTCACTTGTTCAGGTTTCTTGCCAGAAAATGTTGGGGAGTGTATGCCCAGTCTATGTTACAGCTGTACAAGGTATTGCCACGTTCCATTTGGGGACCTTGGGGACCCCGTGACAGTATTATTTACTGAATTCCTATGGTACAGCCTACCTCATATTTAACACGTGCAAAACGAACCTGCGCACAATACAAAATATTCAAGCCGAGGCTCTCAGCATATGCCTTGGTTTACCCGCTGTGCATCAACAGCTGAAACCATTGCCATTGCACAGGACTGCTCGAACATGCTAAACATCCTTCCCACCACTTGGCGACCCTCGCTACTGAGAGGTCCCGCACGAAATTTAGTGGAATTGTTTGTGCACATCGTTCATTGTTTACGTCAGATTCTACACTTGCGGAGAAATCACTGTATCCTCCGTGGTGTCTGACAGTTCCACATGTATGTCTTTCCATTCCAGAAATACAGAACAAAAATCAAATTTGCCATCGGCAGACCTAAAAGAATTGAACTTGCACCTGCTGCATGAAATGTACAATAACCACGTGCACATATGCACCGATGGTTCAACCACAGCGTCTGGTTCTGGCAGTGTGGTGGTTATCCAAGCTAGAGGAATCACTCTGCGAATCAAGCTGTCACACGTCACTACGTCTACTGCGGCAGAACTTGCGTCTTGCGTGGTGCTCTAGAGTACTTCAAATCGCAGAGACCGGGTGATTGGGCTGTGTTTTCCAACTCAAAACCAGCCTTACAGAGCATGCAGTCAGTCTTTCGACGAGGTTGCCACGAACAGTTAACATACGAGGTTGTCAAGATTCTTTATCCCGTCACAGAAACAGGCCACGAGGTCAATTTTCAGTGGCTAACTGGTCATTGTGGAATCAGTTGCAATGATTCTGCAGACAACGTGGTTCGCACAAACCACTAAGAAGAGCACAACCTTTCGATTCCTTTGTGTAAGACAAACGCTGCAAAGCAACTTCGTCGCCTAGCACGTAGTCTGTGTCTGCCGGAACGGAATACCCCAAGCATAAGGCAAACGAGACACTACCAAACAAACCCTTAACTGAAACTTCAACCTCCATTCGGACTTCGTCGGCGCAAAGCTTCGCTTATTTGTCACCTTTAGTTGCGGGTTGCCTTCACAAAAGCATATACAACCCTGATTGTACTGACCGACATTGTGGATTGCGATGTCTGCGGCACCGAAGAAGACATTATCCGCTATGCCGTTGCCCTCGATTTGCCTCTGAAAGACAGAAACTTTCGGACGCATTGCGACAATCGGACTATCGGCCACTTTCTATGCGCATGCTACTGGAACGCCGTCCCCGTCTTTCGTCTGCTCAAAAGGCAGTCAAAGCCTTCTTGTGCTTTTTGAGGGCTACAGGTATATGTGAACACCTTTAACTTTTGTGTAGTGCCACCGCTGCATAGGCGTCAACCCATTGACTGACAATCCTTTTTCCTCTCTTTCCTCTCTCTCTCTCATCTTTATACCCCTCTTATTCCCCCTGCGTAGGGCAGTGAACCGGGCATGTGCTTGGTTAACCTCCCTGCCTTCTCTCTTGTTGTTCTTGTCCTCCTCATACCAATCGTGGTATGCTATAACATGACTGTATGAAAAACAAGAGTGACTTGTCATGACATACAGATCATGACGTGTATGTCAAGAATGTCATGTTTATGTATGTTAAGAATGTCATGACAAGTTGCAAAACTGGTATGGTATGACATGACTGCATGGCGAACACAAATGACGGACTCTAACATAAAAATCATGAAATGCGTGTCATGTAACAGCATGAATACATGCTACACTTATGATGGGCTTGCGGTCATTTCGCTAGCTTCGCATATACCAAATTTAGTATTCAGGACATAAATGAATGATGAATGTGCAAACATGACTGATGCAAACATGATAATAATGATAAGCGTGTCATGTAATAACATGAGTACATGCCGCGCTCATGAGGCACTCGCGGCCGTTTCGCTAACTTCACATATACCAAATTTGGTATTACGGGACGTGAATAGATGATGAGGGTACGTGACTGGTGCAAACATGATAATCATGAGATGCGTGTCATGTAACAAGATGACTTCATACGCTCATGATGCGCTCAAAGCGTTTCGCCAGATCCACTTATTACCAATTGTGGTATGACGTGACATAAATAGACGAAGAATATAAATGACAGGTACAACTAAGATAATCGTGATATGCGTGTCATGTAAAACATGACAACATGCTAAGCTCAGCGCGCTCACGCTCGTTTTCCTAGGTCAACATATACCAATGTTGGTAAGACGTCACGTGAATAGGCGAGGAAAGTAAATAACACGTCCAAACATGATAATCATCGCATGCCTGTCATGTAAAACTTGACTATGTTCTACGCTCATAGCCCTGTCGCAGCCATTTTTCTAGCTCTACGCGTACAAAGCTTATTATGAGGTGACGAGGATGACGGAGGTAAATGACACGTCCAAATATGATAATCATGACATGACAAATATGATTATCAGTTATGTGTGGCACAATTTACCTCCGACTCGTAGCGTTCTGCTGAATTTAAAGTGACATATCAACCTTCTTTATTTGTGCTTCGCACATGATCGATTCCCACTGTTTGTGGGATCTACCAATTTTTTCTTTCGTTCGAACCAGGATTCAGGCAGCCCACGTCGAACACGAATGGCACAGAATAATTTTCAATAAAGTGGGGAATAGGAGAGCGCTGACGCAGCGTTGGGAGTGGAGACCGGCCCTTTTGCCCCCTTGCGCCCCTCTGAACCGCTTCTGGGCTTGGCACAGCACCTATGGGTGAGTGTAGAGTGGGTGTAAAAAAAGGTGCAATAGGGAACAGAAAAAAGTTGTGGACGGAAGGCCCCCCGTCAATCGGCTTGCTTCACGTAGAAGCGAAAAATTTACCTAGATGGTGATAAATTTTTCTTTTATCCTTAGTACAACCAAAATCCTGTAGATTTGGAAAATTTCCCTAAAGTTGGCAGCACAGTGTTGGAAGCCACGGCTTGCGGAACTGTTAAGCCAACTGGCAAGCCTTAACCAGGCCCGGTGAGCTGCCTGTAGCCCGTGGAGCCTGAAAAAGAAGCACCACCAACCTTAACCATAAAAACTTTTTTGATATCAATAAATGTTGCTTCTTCACTATGGAAGAGCTGAAAGCCGTCCCGTATGTCATACTCATGTTTAAAAACGTGTTTAACGATTTAGAGTACTTGGTACTCTACTATGAAAGAGCAGAAAGCCATCCCAGTAAAGCAAAAAGTGAACTCCAATACTTTATTGCTTCTTGTTTAGAAAAAATATTTACAGTATGTACAGAACATAAAAGATTCTTAACATTCTAGTAACAGGGCACATACACTTCGGAACATCTATATTTCACGACTAACGTCACTATGTTACAGTGAAGACGTTTGCTCTAATATACACGACAATGTTGGCATACATGTACACAAGGACTCAGTGCAATATCAAGAAATAATGGTATAACGATACAATAGATGCAATCCAACACGATTTGTAACAACTGAAATCATATATAACAACTCAAAGGGCGCTGCTTAGCACCAAGTCGGTCAAAAAATGAGTTGTATCCTTTCGTGTTCAACCTTGACGAAAGGGCACGACCAATACCACAGAAACTCGTGCTCCCCAAGGAAGAAAAGCTCTTCAGAGAGGAAAGCGTTGATCGCTCGTCTCATTCTCTCCAGTATCGGCCACAAAGCACGCCGACGGCAATTGGCGGCTACGGCCTCACATCGATTTCTCCAAAGGCTGAACAGCCCCACAACTATTAAAATATCGGAGAAGCGGCCACGCGGAAATCGGCCATTGGGCACGAAAGTTCGCACACCCTGTCCCTGAAAACCAGCATGAACCGCACGCCAAAAAAGGAGAGAAACCACACATTCAATCGTCGCATGTCGATTGGTCTCGACCATGACGCAGTTAGGACAAGTCGAAAAGCGTACCACCTGCCACCGCTGCATTCGATATCGCGTGTGGAGCAAACCCCAGCTCAACCGCCAGACAAAGTCTCTGAAATGCCCTGGCAACACTGCTGCAGTTATTAGTTCCCAAGCGCGCTTCATTATAGATTGACTATGCTGGGGCACCAAGGGCCGCAGAGGGGTGGCCATCGTGTCCACCACTTTAGAATCAGTCACCTCTATCTCTGAGAACGTAGTTTCCAAACGTAGGTGAATAAATAAATAAATAAATGCCAGAAGGGCTCGATACAAAGATGGGAACTCAGTTGATTTGGGACCTTGGTTAATTTGGCTATCCGGCAAAAAGACGCGTAGTGATGGCCCCAGATGGTAGTGAGCTAGTGTTTGAGCGGGCGTGCCATTATTGCTTAGTATTTGCAATAGAGTGCGGAGGCAGAATGAAGAAGTCATAACGGAAGCGTCGGGCCGTGCAAAACCGCCTTGATCTCGCGGTTGAGTGAACGCTGGACGAGATAACAATTCTGTGCCACCAGACCAAAAAAAAAATTCCGCCATATCCACGAAGTGAATGATGATGAGTGGGCGAAGCTCCGGAGGTAAGCCTGGTAAACCATGAATCCTCTGTACATTTTGCCCACTCGATTTTATTACATCGCTCCCCCTAGCGTACGTCGCCGCACTAAATCGAACGATCGCCTTCAACCAATGACACGCGCCATATGTGACATCATTCCTATTTTATAAGATCTCGCGTCTTTCATCAACTACAAGTACCGCTTTCTAGTTTATAACATCTTGCATCTTTTCATCATCAGCTACAAGTACCACCATCTAGTAAACACTACAAGAACTAAACGAGAGGTGGCTACATACAGGAGACGGTACCGCCATCTAGTGAACACTGCAGGAACTAAACTAGAGGTGGCTACATACAGGGGACGGTACCGCCATCTAGTGAACACTGCAAGAACTAAACTAGAGGTGGCTACATACAGGCTACAGGGGACGCACAGCCCACGCCCTAAGGAGCTTCGCCCCTAAAAATTAAAATGGCAAAGGTACCAAAATTTTCCTAGGTACGCCGTTTGAGTTAAGTATCGGCGTTCCAAGAGAGGGAATTCAAAGTGCCTGGCTGATTTGATATCACGTTGAAGAGTTTGCACAACGGATGACCAGATGCAATCCTGTAACTCCGAGTATTGCAATCTTAGGAGAACACTGTAAAGGTACCTGATGTTGATACGACCGCTGGGGTTGCCAATGAAAAAATTCTGGCTTTTAGTAATATTTAACTTTGCACCGGAGCTAATGCCGAAATCATGGAAAGTATCAAGAGCATGCTGCAGCGACTGTTTATTATGTGCATATAGAGCAATGTCATCTGCATATGCAGTGACCTCTACTTGAGTGTTACCGTGTAGGGGTAAGCCTAGAATCTGCGGGTGACGTTCCACGGCCCTAGGGTTGTATTGCAAGGATAAATAACACTAGGGAGAGAGGACACCCTTGGCGGACCCCACGCGTGACTTTAAATGGGTGACTCGCACGGGAAGCCATGTAAAGGGTACTCTTTGCATTAGTGTACATCGCGTGGATAAGGTCAATAACGTATCCAGGAATCCGAATGCATGTAAAGGTTTAGTATGTAGCTGTGTTCTATGATATCAAAAGCTTTCTCCTGATCTAAGGAAACCAACAGTCCTTGCACACATCGGCTAGTGGTGTATTGAATGATGTTACGCGTTAACCACGTATGGGTGTGTATTTCTCGGCCCGGAACAGAACAGACCTGGTGGGGAGCGATTAATGTTGCAAGAGATGAACTGATTCGGGGCACCAAGATGTTGGCCAAGAGCTTGTAGTCTACATTGAGCAGGGTAATAGGGCGCCAATCTTCTGGTCGCGTGGATTTGTGTCTTTCCTGGTAACTAGTGTTATACGGATTTTGTGGAAAGAGGTTAGAAGGCTAATATCTCGGAAACACTTGCGAATGAGGCGTGACATAATTGGACCAATGATAGGCCAGAACTGCGCATAAAACTCTGCAGGGAGTCCGTCAGGCCCTTGGGCCAAACCGTTTTTTCATTGCGTCTAATGCGCCGTTTATTTCGTCATCAGATGGTGGTGATAGCAGAATGTCATGTGACATGTTGTAATCATGAGGTACGTCTTTTAGCGGTGGATGCGAAGAAGCGGATCCTGGGAAACAGATATTAGCAATAAATTGAGCCATTGACTGAAAGTGTTGAGTGAATGCTTGAAAGTCGCTCGTACCAGCGGCAGCTGGCGTGGCAGAGTTCAGCGAGTGGGCAGGCGAGCCTGGTGGACGAAGCAGAGCTCTGCGTGCATACCTTAGCATCTGAGGGTGCGCACACGGTGCACGTCTACAGCGCTAAGCTGCAGCCGAGAGCGAAGAAGTGCGCAAAGTACGTTGTTACTGTTCAACGAGCTCCTCTTGACCTGTCCGCATCACAGGCGAAGGACTGGAATCACGGTTGGCAATCCGTATTTTCTGAATTGACGCATCTTTCAACATACGGGTGCAAAGTCCCTTGCCCGACGCACTGCAATGATGGCGCCACTGTTCTTTGAGGCGATCCGAATCAGCTATATCTGCCCCAACGAGCGATGCGTGTAACGCTCGGGACAATATTTCCGTAGACTGAGAGTCCCGGAGGACGCGGCACTTGAGATACCATGGTCTGTGAATCGTTGGCGTCCTCGTTGGAAGGCGGAGGGAGAGCATAAATGGGCGGTGGTCGCTAATGTACACTGGTGTCGGTGGCAGTAACATTACACCGATGTTGTGAACGTAGTTAATGAGACCGGGGGATTCATACACGCGATCAATTCTGCCACTCGACACCAAGTACAGGCATAATTGTTACCATGTACGCTTTCATGAATGTCACTCAGTGATAATTGCTGCACTAGACGTTCGAGTTGTTTGGCATTCCAGTTTGACTGGCCGTGACCCGGACCTCGAATATCCGCGTGTGAGTCTAAGAGACGATTGAAATCCCCTAAAAGTACGACATGTAGGGAATTTGAAAGGATCGCATCAAGAAATTGGAAGAACGTATTAGAGTTCACGGGCGCCGCTGGGGTGTACACGCCAACAAATCTCAATCTTAGCGTAAAAAAGGTGCAGTCTAACGCCAGCACGCGTCCGAAGGCATCGAAAGGAACATGATAATCGCATAAAATACCTCGGTTAAAAATAATGACTTTAATGCCAGTCGAACGCGTGCTGGCGTACGAAAAGAAGCAATCAATATTGAAAGCGTGCTCAAAAGCGAGTACATCAGAAAGCTTGAAAACATTTGTTTCTTGCACAAACAGCAAATCACAGTGGAGTGAATGCGCGAGAGCTAATAATTCAGCATGTTTCTGTAGATTGCGGAAACCTTGAAGGTTAAGAGTAAAAACTTAAAGCAAGGGCCACGGGGAAAATTGAAATATAATATAGGATCATGCAAATGCAGGCTTACCTTTATTTAGTAGGCGCAGGAGCTAGTGGCCCGCGAGCGGCTGAGCCATTTTTTGTGGCCAGGCGATCTACCGGAGGCTTAGCACTTCCGGGACCACGTCGAAGTCGGCAGGGGACTTCTGTCTCTTGTGGAGGCTTCTAAGTCACTAGTAGTTATCCGGTGGCGTTTGTCGTCCGGGTTCTCTAGCGAGGATGGTACAAATACGTCTACACTGTCCTGGCTTATGTCACTGGGGCTGGCGTCTTCGTGAGTTTGTAAGGGCGTCTCACTCGTGGTGCTGTTTGAGTCCTCGTAGATGCAGGCGTCGTCGTCTTGAGATGTAGACTCTTCGATGACACCTGAACTTGTGGTCGACAGAGCAGCCACATGAGGAGCGTCAGATGCAATATTTCCATCTGAGACGCCCACCTAACGAGGCGCCTTGTCTGACGAGGGCTTGGCCTGTGATTCCTCAAAATGGCCACAGTACGCGGGGAACTTGTGATTTGAGAACCTGGAGGAATCACCAGGTCCGGAATTGTTGAGGACGCAGTGGGTGTCTGGTGCAGCGTCGTGATTGGTGCACCTTGGTCGTGGTCAGTTACCGCATCTCGGGTTGACGAACCGTCGCACCCGTTCTTACACGACGTTCCTGGCTGAAGTGGAAGGAAATCCTTAGACGCCGCCTCGGAATACGACGGCCTGATGGTGCAGGCGACAGCGCATGCGGGTCTCCACAACGGCGACATGGCAGCGAGCAGCTTTTCCCGTCGTGGCCCAAAAGCCGCCCCTTCGACAGAACGGAGCTGTGCAGTTCATGAAGGAGTGCTCACTGCCTCCACATCGATGGCACACTCACTGGATTTCTTTGTAGTCACAGGTTCCTCGATGGCCTGCGACCTTGAGATAGTTGGGCACTGGTGACGATGGCTTCATTTATATGTGGACTTATCGCGTCCCAGTAGTCACGGTTGGGCGCGATCCCATGAGTCCTCTGGTGATATGCAACACCTTCCCGTAGCCAGGGCAGGGCCGCTTCGCTATTCACTGTGCCTTGATAATTCCGGCCTCCGAAATGCTCGACACAGTAAACTTCTTCTATTCATACTATATAAGACGTCGCGTCAACGACGCTCAAGCATGCAAATTTTATAATAGTTGTACTGAACTGAACTTCCTGTATGAGCATGCGAGATTATCCCTTCACACAGTTGGCGCATAATTGTGGCACTGGTTCTGAGACCAAAACTCTAACGTCCTGGGAATTTTTCCTAGAACCTATCACATCAACACTTTTAGCAAACATGATGTTTTATGTAGTAGCAAAAAATCTTTGGCTCGTAATATGCATACCTTTCACACCCACCGAAAAAATGCATGCACCGTTTAAAGGGAAACAAGCTAGAAAAAAGCTGCAATATTAGTTCCGGAGAATCGCTTGGTGGATTCCACTTGTGTCGTCCACGATCTGACGCTAGCGCAGTTCTAACCGATAGTACGAGGTACTCTAAATTGTTAACAACATTTTCCAAACAAAAATGCTGGAGTGGAAATTCTCGCCCATGAGCGCAGCCGTGCCAACCGCAAGATGGCAGCTGTGGCAGCCACCTTACTAGGGGCATGATGAGCTGTTGGCAAACAGCGATTGAGAAGGCTGCTCAACATCTAGCGCTTTATCAGATACGCATGCGGTATCCAGGGTACATACATATTTACACAGATGGCTCAAGTACTACAACGTCTTCAACATCTGCATATATCATACCACAGCTCAATATTCAGGAATCGTTTAAATTATGCCGCATGACGTCCTCTACAACATCTGAGCTCTTCACAATTCCGTATGCTCTAAAGTTTATAAACTCGGTAGCAGACGCTAGAAAATGGGTACTTTTCAGTGACTCACAGGCCGCATTAAGATCACTCTCCAGTACAGACAGGACAGTAATAGGTGATAGTATGACATACGAAACGCTGAAGGAGCTCACCAAAGCAAAGAAGGCGCAACATGAGATCAAATTCCAGTGGATACCTGGCCACTGGAACATTCCTGAAAACACAGCTGCCGATGAAGCAGCACGACAAGCACATCGTAAAGACGTTACTGTTTCTTTACCAATTTTGAAAAATGAATTGCGTAGTAATATAAAGAATACAACTTTCAGAATGAGCAAAACTGCTTGGTTTCACCAAAGTACAAAGAGCTGCGATTTATATAACATTGATCCATTCATTGAATTCAAAATTACGCTGGCATTAGATAGAAGGATGGAAACTCTAATTCACCGATTGAGGCTAGGCACCCCATACACAAAGCATTTTTTGCACAGAATCTGCAGAGCTGAAACTCCCGAATGCGAATGTGGATTTATAGATGAAGACGTCTGTCAACTTCTTATAGACTGTCCACATCATGACACGCCGAGACGCCGTCTTAAGTGCGAACTGTTCGCATTGGACCGCAGACCATTTAGCATGAAAAAACTTCTGGGCCCGTGGCCAACTGGAGTTTTACAGTCCCACACTTCAAAAGCATTTACACGTTTTTTACAAGACAGCGGGATCACAGACAAGTATTAACAAAGAACAAACTTTCATTTGTAACACATGTACTTATTATGTACAGTATCATGTGACACCCATCACGTGTGTGTTGTGAACTGAATGACGTGTCGACTATTATGTACATACGAGCGAGTGCATCTTTATAAGGACCAGACGTGTGTTTTGCTGTTTTGTGCTGGTGGACCGAATATTAACGAGAGACATTTCCAGAGACTTCTTACATTGACTTTCGAACATTTACTTACCATTGTGATATGTGCGTATAGGTGTGTCTTTGCATATCTGTGTACGAGTTTTCTATTTTCCATGCACTGCTTTGTATGGTTTGCTTTAAGATACGTGTTCAAGTTTCAATCAACGGCTAAGGAGTAGCCGGCGCCATAATGGTGCGCCAACATCTCCTTATATATCATATCAATAAAAAAAAGGCCGTCTTAGGGGCAAAGCTGCTCAAAGCGGCACCCGTTCGTTCATTGTAGTATTGCGTAACATGTCTTACGCTTTGACCTGCAAGGTGGTGCCGGTGGGAGATTTCTTCTGTGCGTTGTTGAACAATAAAAATAACGCAGCATGCGTGTTACCTAAAAGCCGAACTCTCCTGTCTGCCATTCCCCATTAGCAGCCATTGGCATGTTTGGCATGTACATAGAGCACTATCTGACAGGAAAAGGTTGCTACGTTATACCCGCTGGGCGTAACCTCCTTGGTTTTAGAAAGGTTGAGCGAGCATTCGGCCGCAGTGCCATGAATACAGTGAACTAGTATATACCATGAACTCAAGGTGGTTAAAGGTGGGAAGTAGACACGAAGTGCAAGCCGTAAGAAAGTGTGCGTGTGCCAAAGCCAAATTATCCTGTCTCTAATTCCTCATTAGCAGCCATTGGCCTGTACCTTGAGCACTATCTGACAAGAAAGGGTTGCTACATTATACTCGCTGAAAATAACCTCCTTAGTTTTAAAAAAGTTTAGAGAGTATTTGGCCAGAGTGCCATGAATACAGTGAACTAGTACATACCGTGAGCTCGAGGTGCTTAAAGGTAGGAAGTAGACACGAAGCGCAAGCCGTTAGAAAGTGTGCGTGTGCCACCTCTCCTTTAGTCCTCTGAATGTCCGCTGGATGGCGGTGCATATGCTGAATGTATGATGAAAAGATGCGAGATGATAGTACATGGAGTGTTGAATAGGTGGACGAACGGACACCAGACAGATACATGAACGGACGCACGGATGGCTGCACGGATTGATGGACGCATGGACGGACGCAGGAGCGAATGCATAAACGAACGCAAGGACGGACGCACAGATTGACGTGCGGACGCATAAGCCGACGCACGCATGGACGGGCGGATGCACGCACGGGCTGTCACACAGACGGACGCATGGACGGACGGAAGTAAGAACGAATGGACTGACGGGTGCTTCGCCCCACTTTCCATCATTCACAGCCAGACCCACGGAGGGGCGCAGGAACGGACGCATGAACGGGCGGACTGACGGACGGATAGACGAATGGACGCATGTACGGACGCGCTGACGGACGGACGGACGCAGGAACGGATGGATGTACGGATGGACGCATACACGGACGGGAGCAAGAGCGAATGGACAGGCGGAAGCGAGGATGGACTGATGGACGCTTTGCCCCATTCATCATCACTCACTCCGTGGATATGCTGTGATTTTTTTCATTGAATATTTCTTAGACCTAGTGGTTACGGTGGAACTTTTATACACAAAAGGGACTAACTTTTCAACGCAGGTGGGCGAAGTGAAGTTTGCGAAATCAGCCTATACTTGATTTTCAATTCCTGTTATTCTAGATAAGTCGAGTTTCGTCAGCGACAACTGCATTTCTATGCGGTCGAAAATTAAGATTTTGTAAGTGTATTCTGCTACTCTGACTGTAGGTCCTAGCTGTCTTGTGCGTAGGACTGTTGGATACGTGTGTCAAAAAAAGGAGGACTCCTTGGCGTGGGGCTCATAAACACTGCAATAAAAATTGATGTTACCATATAAACTGGAAAGCGCTCTTTTCATCCTCTGCTTCTTTTCTCTCGCACCCAGAACTTCTGCTCTGCTTTGTCCAGCATGAGATCCGATTACTCTGATACCGGAGAGAACGATTACAGACCCGAGAGAGCTAAGAGTAAATAGAAACAAAGAAAAGAGAAGGGATAGCGAAAAAAAGGTAAGAGAGAAAAAAAGCTTGCCGGTGACAGGTTCCGCACGTGCAAGGTTTAAATAACACTTGCCAAGCTTTTATGAAATGAGCTTCGATGATCATTACTCCTCCATGTGTTTTCGTGAGTATATTCGGGCATTTAAACGAGAAAGTGCTAGGCGGTGTCCCTAGAACCCGTGAGAATAGTTGTAGAGCACTCCTATGGACCTGCTGGCATCACAAACCGTATGATTTCTTTAAAAACATACAGGTGACCACTACACTTTCGCATACTACCTAATGATGAGAACAGGCTTAATCATCTGTACGAACATCAGAACCGTTTGTCAAATGTTGCACGCTGTTCACTGCCGGCGAGGGTGTGCATTCGTCCCAATATTGTCTTGTCATTCCTTTCGTATTCATATTGTCACGCACTCTACTCTTGACTTGTTTGCCTGTTGATTTCATTTACACTTGTGTTGAACAAAAAATAGGTCTAAAATTAACCAATTTTTCTGTTAATAATGGTGATGTTCTCGTTCTGGCAGACTTTGATTGCTACTGGTAGCATGTGAGCCCAGATGCGTGCTTCTGAAAAAATTACGAGCTGCATAACACCAGCAGGAAAGAAAACGAGTGTCACACAGTCGCTTTCATGACTACTATTTGCATTGGCTAGCACTCCCAGGCTTTAATAAACAAATACACGCGATAAATGTTCCGGAGGGTGACCCCAACCATAGCTCAATAGGTGACCAGTAAAAGAGCGAAGGATTGTGGGATGCACCGTCTGCTAGCGGCTTCCGGTTAGAGAAGAGTAGACGACGGCGAACCGCTTCGCCGCAAGCCTCAGAATATTCTGAATTTGCGCACGCGGCCACCCGTTTATCTTCGTTCTGATAAACCATGATCGGTTGTTCAGCCGTTCCCTGCTCCTACTCGAGTGTGAAAGGCAAACGCAGGTGTAATTCCCATGAAACGGGTTCGAATCCCAACTGCGGCGGCTACATTTCCGATGGAGGCGGAAATGTAGGCCCCTGTGCTCAGATTTGGGTACATGTTAAAGAACCTCAGGTGATCAAAATTTCCGGAGCCCTCCACTACAGCGTGTCTCATAATCACATGGTGGTTTTCGGACGTTAAACCCCACATATCAATCAACTCCCATGGAACAAAAAAAGAAAATGAGGTGGGCCGCGGCTTTGATGAGAGCCACAGCGACAGGTAGCCTTTGAGTACGGTACATGGGAGCCAGCGTGTGCGAAAACCATTGTACCACAGGTACGTGTGTTTTCCACGCTAAAAAAAGCTTACGAATGAATTTGGTACGAATATTATCTTGAGAAATAAATTGTCGCCCAGGCGCGCCTTGCAAAAATATTAAGGGAACACGCGGGCGAAACCTACCTGCCATACGAGATGAGCGCCTGTCATTGCACCCATATACATTACAAAAAAACGTGAAAGCCTCACTCAAGAGTAAGTTTACACGAAGCGCTGAACGAGTCCATTTGCGTTTATCTTGGTCAAACTGTGCGCCAGAACGGCACCCAAAGGAAGAAGTGTGGTAAACAAGCTCAGGGTTTCGATTATGCGGCGCCGTCCATGTCTGACTGTATTGTTTATGTGCCGCCATGCCGTGCAGCTTGACCGAGATCAGCGTTCAAATAAGCATATGGCTTCGACTAAGAAATGCGTCTTATAGCGCGCTGAAGGCCAGAAAAAATATCTCAACGTGCTCAATAAGTGTTGCGCTTTATGCCGATTGACTGACAAGTTCGGCTGTAGCAGCGATCTCGAAATGAACTCTTAGCACACTGCTACAGTCATCTCCATCCCCCGAGATCCTAAAAATGGTGACTTTTTATCTGCAGTACCGTATCATACAAGGAAAACTGTTTTGCGCATCGACTGATCTGCTAGCCAAACTGACACCACTCCCGAGCAGCATAAAAGCATTGCACATCATTTTAAAGCGACAACAAAGTTTCCGGACCGTTCATGACTTTCGTAGCTTGTCATCGTCGCAGTCAAGGTTGGCAAAAAAAGCAACTTTTTAAGCACCGCGATTGCACGGCGAGGTGCTTTTTTTTGACGGAGCAGTACAAGAACGCGCGCGTGCCACTGCTTACCCGTGCGGTGCGTCGAGCCGGAAGCCGTCGTATCCCACAGTTCCCGGCGATTGCCCAATTTACCGGTCACCTATTGGTTAAGCATCGGACGCGCTCTTCCAATGTTCCAGGTTCAGTTGCTGCCGGTGGCAAGTTATCTTTTTTTTCACGTCACTTTCTCTACATTTGTTCTATATTTACTAGACCACCTATGTAATATTTTTATTGATGTTACTTATTTCTTGTGATCACTAAAGTTAGTTATGAAGCTTCGCGAATCAATTACGCCGAAATACTCAGACTAGCTGCGTATCGAACATATGTCAGCCATGGAAGCATACGTATATGGGTGACTGCAGACAGACTGAGCTTTAAACGTTGCACATTAGACCGTGGTGTGCTCAATTTTACTTATAGCATTTGAAAATGCATTACAAAAGAAGCTCAAGACCACATAAGGACCTCTTTTGAGTTTTGGTCGGCAAGACAACCTTAACATGAAGAATCAGTGATCACTTGTTATTCTGACGTTATGTTTCGTCTCCGGAAGCGAAAAGTGAAAATACCCCGCATACATAGATTCAAGCACACAATAGAGAATCCAAAGTGGGTAAAATTAATATTATCGGCACAACCATAGCGTACGTAGTGATAAATCGTATAAAGATCATTGACGCAATCACAATTGTGAATGGTCTGCCATGGTGGTCTGTCTTGTGGCTAAGGTACTTGGCTGCTGACACACAGGTCGGGGGATCAAATCCCAGCAGAGGAGGCTGCATTTACGATGAAGGCGGAAATTTTGTAGGCCCGTGTGCTCAGATTTCGGCGCATGTTAAAAAACCCAAGGTGGTCAAAATTTCCGGAGCCTTTCACTACGGCGTCTCTGTAATCATATTGTTTTGGGACGTTAAACTTCA
This sequence comes from Rhipicephalus microplus, assembly GCF_043290135.1. Taxonomy (NCBI): domain Eukaryota; kingdom Metazoa; phylum Arthropoda; class Arachnida; order Ixodida; family Ixodidae; genus Rhipicephalus; species Rhipicephalus microplus. The sequence continues at coordinate 105,399,190 of NC_134708.1, read as the reverse complement.
CATGATAATAAATCATCAATCAATTGCGAATGTAATAATAATATCATGTGAACAAATCAAACGTGTTTGAATAATAAGTTACTGGCTGTTTTTCACAAGGCTGGGTGCGGACGAACCGCACGACCGCCGTGCCAGTGAAGGCACCTGCGGCCCTCCCAACGCGTTAGAACGATGACCTGTCAGCGACTAACAAGCCAACTGCATACTCGAGATAACCTGTCTCCAATACACTTTCTATATCGAAATCACCGCCAGCTGAAGACACTTCCGTGCGACGTAGCGTGATTACTGTGATAGCCTCTTCTGCAGATCTTCTTTCACCAGAAAGTGAAAGAAGTATGCTGTCTCGACTGGAGCTATGACAACATCAGTTATACCATTAGCTAAACGGCCCCATCAGCCGTAACGGTCAAAGGCCATTTTTGTTTCGAAGCTGAGCCTGGGCACTCCTGCTACTGACACAAAAACATTTTGCTGCAATAGGTCCATCACCGCCTCTTGCCGGCGCCTTCAAACTAAATTTAAGACGCATTTTTCATTCTATACCGACGTGGTAAAGGAGACACTATATCGCCTGAATGACCCTTCGTTGGGGCCTCTCAGATGACTCTTCAAGCCTTGTCATGGGATGCTCCAGGACGACTTGATTCATCCGTCTGAGCTAGTGCCTACTGTGGAAAGTGCCGCGTAACGTAGGCATTATCTACCAGGATGCTCGCGGTCTGCGTACCAAGACAAACAAGCCTTTCGCTAACGTTGTTTCTTTGTCTTATCCTATTGTTGCTGTTACTGAAACCTGGCTCGGTCTGGAAATTTCCTCATCTGAAATTCTTTCCCCGACCTTCACCACCCTCCTTAGTGACCGAGGTTTCAGTGCAACCAAAGAAAAAGGCGGTTGCGTGCTGGTTCCCTATGGCAGTTCATTATAATACCTGTATCTTTCGAAGAATCAATCTAGTTAGTGCAAAGCCTTGAGCACTGGAGAAAATTTGTAATTGAATGTTTATATTTACCGCCTAGAGGTTTTACTGTCACGTTTTATGTTGTCACGTCTTCTATTGAACATGTTAGATCAACTGATAATGGGCACACGATGATTGTTCTTGGTGACATCAATGTGCCCGGAATTTACTGGAGCACGCTTAAATTTTCTCAATTTAGTCATTTCAACGCGGAAAAGTACAGCCTGCTATTGAATTTCGTGGCATTTATATCTCTACAACATGATGCAGTCAGCAATTGCAATGTCCTAGACTTCTCTTTGTCAAACGATCAACGTGTTGAAGTTTCATGCTCCAATATCTTTGTTGTTCGTCCTGACGAATTCCACCCATCGCTTATGCGGAATTATCTCTATGTTCCGAAACAGTGAGCTACTGTAGCCATTTTACTATATCTCCATGATTTGCTTTCAAAGTAGGTGACTAATGATGGGCTTTTTTTCATTACTTGTCAGCCGTGGTCTGGTCACAAATTACCGACAAAGCAAATGTTGATGAACAGGTTGAGGAGTTTACAGAGCTTGTGTTAAGTAGCATGCGTACGTTTATACCACAATATAAGGTAAACGTTGTAAATCTTCCCACAGGGCCTCCTCTGAACCTAAAAGTACACTTAAGCATGAAGATCGCGCACACAAGAAGGCGAAATGTTCAGCATTCAGCGAGTGGAAGGAATAGTACAGTTTTTTTAACTTTCTCTACCCGCTGATATAAACAAGACCACAGTTCATATTGCTACGCGCGTTTATTATTTGCACTTATGTTTCATTCTATTTCACCCACAAAGCCTGTATGGAATGCTCAGCGCAAACTGCGTCATTGTTCTAGAAGGTTCACCATTTGGGTAGATCGTTCTGCTAACATTGAGACAACATGCTACTACTATAGGTTATTATAGAGCTTGCGCGAAGACCAGTGCAAAGGATGCAGTATTCGACGGCATATGTATAAACACCGACACGATGCGCTGCTTGTCAGCTAATTGGCGGCCGACGCTCTGTTCGCCGCTACGTTGTAAACAGAAGTAAGCCGAGATGGGAGAAAATGGCTTGTCCTTTCGCACATGCCCCGATGAAGGTTTCATGAACACCGTCAGGAGGGAGTAAAAAATATGGCAGCATATTCACGGGGTGAATGATGGAGAGCGGGGCGAAGCATCCGTCCGTCCATTCATTCTTGCTTCCGTCCATCCATGTGTCCATCTGTGTGACCATCCGTGCGTCCATCCGCCCATCCGTGCGTGCGTCTGTTCGTGCGTCCGCACGTCCAACCGCGCGTTCATCCCTGCGTTCGTACATGCATCCACCCTTGCGTCCATCCGTCCGTGCAGCCATCCGGGCGTCCGTCCATGCATCTGTCTGTGTGTCCGTTCATCCATCTAGTCAACACTCCAAGTAGCGCTATCTCGCATGTTTTAATCATATATTCCACATACGGAAGCACCGCCATCGAGCGGACATTCCAAGGACTAAACGAGAGGTGGCACACGCACGCTTTCTTACGGCTTGCGCTTCGTGTCTACTTCCCACCTTTAACCACCTCGAGTTCATGTTATAACACTAGTTCTTTGTATTCATGGCCCTGCGGCCCAACGCTCACTAAACCTATCTAAAACCAAAAAGGTTACGCCGAGCAAGTATAACGTAGCAACCCTTTCTTGTCGGATAGTGCACAATGCGCATGCCAATGGCTGCTAATGGGGAATGAGAGACAGGAGAATTCGGCTTTTAGTTAACACGCACGCTGCGAATTTTTTTATTGTTCAACAACGCACAGGAAAATTCTCCCACCAGTCCCACCTTGCAGGTCAAACCGTAAGACATGTTACGTCTACGACGAGGGACGAACGGGTGCTGCTTTAAGGAGCTTCGCCCCTAAAATTTACTCCCCAAGTGGAGAGGGTTTTTATTTACATCCATCGGGTAACTTTTTCAGGTCAGTATGAGAGTAAATTTTTACTTCAAATGAGAGAAAATTATGTTAGCAGCCATACCATGCGCAAGCGTAACTTTAACTTCATTACCTTCGAAACACACAATACTGACCACAGTCAACAAACGTGCACACAACGTTCACGTAATGCTCTACCACTCACACTCACCACAGCTTGTTACTCGCGCTGCACACATACTCTTCAGTGACCGAGTTTATATAGGCCCAATTTTCTGACCTTACATGTAGCTTTAGGGGGATTTTTATTTTGCGAGTAATAAGCAATAAATATGTGGGCATAGATGTAAATTCGCGGCGACCGACTGTAAGCACTTCAACACACGTCTTTTATTGTAAGCCTGCTTAATAATAAATAATTTTTTAACTATAGCGAAAGCGTTTTATCAGTTAGTGCTCTGTCGGACCGGCGGAATTTGCATTAGCAGTAACGTGTGTGAATCCGTAAAACGCACTGAATTGTAGACAAAGCCCCAGCCTCCTTGCATGAACACATTAATAACGCACATTCAGCAGCTCTATCGATGAACCGAGGTACACGTGGCTACCAGTCACTTGCGCGTTCGATGACTATAGGCCTCCTTCACGAGTATGGAATGGTGATTCGATGAACGACTGCTGGCGATCACAAAATGCTTGCTGATGTGCAGTTTTCTTCTCGTTATTTTTTCTATGCACAGAAATAGGTCTCCGCTATCCACGCAGTTTATGCTGCGGAGCGATGGACTTGAACGAACGAGATGGGTTCCAGTCGTGGTTCCTGTTGCTCGCATGTATTCCATGAGCATGCATGCCGCACGCCATTTCTGTATGTTTCCGCCTCATTTGGCGTTCGCCTTCGAGTCAGTCATTTGACAGCTGCGGTCGCAAGGTGAAGAAGACTGTTATTCATCCAAGCAGCCTTTATTTTTGGTGAAACACATCCTTTACTTCACCGGTGGTCGGTGCTAGTTCGTAGAGCTCACCGTGGTGGCCGGCGTGCAGTGTGAGCTAGCTATGACGCTGGCTTGATACCGACGGCATAGCGAGACCTTCTTGCCGCTTAGATGTTGCAGCCGATGAAATACCAGTGACACTCCAAGAAACCACCATCGGCAGAGACGGGATGGACGCCCCGCCGGCGCAACTCTCACACCGGTTGCCGGCCAGCCTGCCGTGGTCAAGTGAAGCCTACTTTACATCGCTTCGAAGTTTTTGTCGGTGAAACTCTAGGAACGATTGCTGACGATCGTAACAGCTTACTTTTGCTACCAATAAATTATTTTTCGAAATTTTTTTGTATCTCGCCCTCTGAAGCGCGGCATTCGCGGCCTTTGGTTTAGGATTCGGACCCATGTCCAGCATAGATCAACGGTGCGAAATATCTTGAAATGTTCTCAATAAACACCAACTGGTCGTTGCAAATTTTTGCTGCACTGATAATTTCGTTGCCTGTCGACAGATGATCATACGGTCAGCAACAAAAAGCACTGGTGTTTCACACTGACGTGCAAACATATGCCCGTACATTCACACACACACACACACACACACACACACACACACACACACACACACACACACACACACACACACACACACACGCGTGTCCAACCAAAAAAGATTTTAAAAACTCCCGTAGAAAGTTTATAACCACGTGACGTGAAACTCCCTGGAGAGTTTAACAAGGTATTGTCGATCATAAGCTCTGTCATTAAGCCGGGTCATTTTACGACGACGTGTGCCGAATTCACTCCGTATATACTAGGGAGTAAATAATTGGAGCAGGGGAGTTTTGGGGGCTGATTTGGTGGAGAAATTCCCATCTCGGCAAATTTTGTCTTACAGTGTATCAGTGCCAGTGTCTCGCGAAAATCTGACTTTTTTTACGTGGCCACAAGTTCAGCTCAATAAAGAGTTTAACCTGAGCATCTGCTCCGTTCGGCCATGTCACGACCCTGTGGCATCTGGTGGAGTTGCTTCCCGGCCCATGTACCGAACTCCTCCACCCTGCCGTGAGCCAAGCCCATATCGCCAAGAGGACGTTGGCGACAACGATGAGCAGCAAGTCAGCCACAGGCAAAAATTACTGGAGCCAGAGTACGGGCTGCTTCCCAAAAACACCAGGCGCCGACAAATGTCGACATCGGCTGCACAGACCACAACCAAAATTACACAGCTAGTACCAATTCTTCTCCGGCAGCCGAATGAGCCTCCCACTTTCAGGGGATCATCGTTTGAGGACTCAGAAAGCTGGCTGGAAACGTATGACCAAGTCGCCGCCTTCAACAGCTGGGACCACGACGAAAAACTGCACCACGTCTACTTTTAGCTAGAATACACCACGAAAACGTGGTTCGAAAACCAGGAATGCACGCTGTAACCACGAGATCTCTTACGAACTACGTTTCTTAGCACCTTCGTGAGCGTCGTCCGCAAAGAACGTGCCGCTGCTATCTTAGAGAGACATGTGCAACTTCCCGACGCAAACGTGAACATTTTCGTCGAAGAGATGACCCGGCTGTTTCGTCACACCAGCCTTAGCATGACCGAGCAGAAAAAAGTGAGCATCTTTTCGAGAGGAGTCAAGCAAGAACTCTTCATTGGATTGATCAAGAACCCGCCGAAGATGGTCGCCGAAATCGCTTTGAATTCATCTGCAGTTGAGGAGACGCTCGAGATGCGGACACTGCAATACAGCTGCAGCTTCACGACTACAAGCTACGCTGACAACCGAGTGCTAAGAACTACCGGCCTGCGTGAGAAGATCCTAGCTATCGTGGAAGAGGAGCTGCGAAAATTGGTACCTTCAGCGCAGCTTCCAGTGCACTCCATCGCAAACGTCGCCGGCCAGGAAATCCAGTAATCACTGGGTATTTCTCAGCTTCCAGAGCCCCAGCTGCAATCCATGAGCTATGCTGAAGCAGCCCGCCATCACGCCACCCTATACGCTCACACCAAGACACCACCTTGCCACACTTTCGCCCCCAGACAGCACCACTGCCCCCACCGTTCTCATACCACCTGCCGGCCGGCCAGCGATACAGGCCAAGGAAGACCGACGTTTGACACGCACCCGACCACCGCCCCCCACTATGCTATTGTAGCGCCACCATAATCATCATCATCATCATCATCATCATCATCATCATCATCGTCGTCGTCGTCGTCGTCGTCGTCGTCATTATCATCATCAGCATCATCACCATCATCGTCGTCGTCGTCGTAATCATCATCATCATCATCAATTTATTGACCACTGCGTCGCATCTCTCGCGCGGCTGAGGCTATCTTGAGCTGCGCGAGAACAGAAGGAGCTCACGCGACGCTGGCAGCCGCCGCGGCTCTACTTCATGCCTGGAATGAAGTGGCAAGACCAGCACGGCCCCATCGGTTGCCTACGACGTCGTCTCACGTCTCTCTACTCTCGCTCGATACACTACCACTGCGGGGAAGCTGACCATACTTACCAACGCTGCAAGTGCTGACAATTGGGGCTACACGGTCTTGAAGTGAATGCGCCCTGCCCACAGCGAGATGAACGACCTCACAGGAGTTCAGTGGACACCACCGACAAGACCAACAGGCTTTTTTCAGCCGGTCGAACCACGTCACCCACCATTCCAGCTAATCATTATAGACCTACTGGGACAATTTTCGACGTCGACTTGTACGAATAAAAGGATCATTGTCCCTACCGACTACCTCAACTGCCACACCGAAACACGGCTCTACCTAGAAGTGTCACCGAGATAGCGCAGTTTTTTTTGTTGACATGGTCCCGTGCCATGGCGCACGAGATGACCCAGAACAATGTGTTCAATGAAGAACTTCGCTACCACGGTGAAGTTTGCTACTTGACTACCATGGTGATTGCGGTGTTTTCTACTGTTGTAGACAACGCAAGACGATCTAGGCGGCCCTATCATGACACGGCCAGGAGGGTATGGTGAAAGCTGCTGCGCAGCTATCCGTTGCATGTACACTGATTTATTGATGCACACTTGTAGTTGACCATGGTACATTGTCCAGAACAAGAAGTGTTGCTTCCGCAGCTGAAATAGTGCGTTTTGCCAGAAGTTTTAGAACCCTGAAGTTACAGGCAACGCCCACAAAAGATCATGACGGGTCGGCAGGGCTCCGTTCTGGCGACTGCAAGGCTAAATGTCAGAATGTGTTCAATGCCACGTAGATGGCTAAGTGAGTACTGGCTTTTAGCCATCAAACCAGGGCCATGTTTACTGGAGACTCACTCAGTCCCTATAGCTGCATCAGCAAAACCTGAGATGCCAAAAGTCGGAGTGTTGAGAATCGGCTCCCTTTTTTTCTTGTATGACGACGCCGCTTGGACTCCCAATCGCTTTGCGAATACCCTTTTGCACTGCCTCTAAACATTCTAACAGATTCGGTGATGGTGATATGAGCGGCAGCTGGTAAAGATTAAGGCTTGTTGCAACGGCAGCATTCAGCTTGAGCATCGACTTGGGACCCTTGCCCAAGCACACACTTGTCACGCGGCAAAGAGGGTCGATCCTTTGTGCTGAGGCGGCCAACATACCATCAACCGCTCGTCAATATAGAAGCTTATTTTCCATGGTAACGCCAAGCAAACGAACCCTTGCTGCACAACGAATGGAATGGCCAGAGATGTTCAGCGACGGGCGTGTTGACATCCGCCGTACTCGCTAGTAAAGCACGAAGGCAGATTTCTCCGCTGATAGAGACAAGATGATTGTTGACAAGTTACGTTCATTGATTGAAATGGTACCCTGTCCTATCCGTCCTATATGTTTGTGTTGGTACTCTGAAATCGAGGTGCAAATGCAATCCCCGTATATTGATATTTGAACTGGATTTAGAGCTACTTTCAGACATACAAGAAATCTGGTCGTAACTGCGTCAAAAGCAAGCGAGATAAAACAAATCCTTGTGGAAAGCCGAGCGAAACGCTTTGCTCGTCGCTCGTTACGTTTCTAAGCTTTACCCGAACACGCCGGGCTCTGATAAATTTCTGTGCGAAACAAAGAGCATTTCTCTAAACACCCATGGCTTAGAGTTTGTTGATGATGCCTGTTTGAAGCACACAGTCGCATCATTTCGCAACGTCCATAAAGACTGCCAGTGTCATAAGGCCGCTGACATGGTGGCGCTATAGGCACCCGACAGTGAACCAGAGGGCACGAAGGAGCTTTTTGGGTCACCTCAGCATTGTTGGTACTGACCACATGGCATACTAAGAAAATGAAACACTTCACTGAAAACAGTGGCACGCTGAAGTGTCAGTTCTCTTGTTGGCACGTTTTCAGAGAACGCTTCTTGGGTGCTTGCATATTCAGCCGTGACCCACCTGCTCACAACTAAAGAAGAAAATGATTGCACGTGTGAGTCCGATTTTGCTGCGTCTACTCGCTAGGCTACGCTTAGGAAAACTAGGTTTTGCTGCGCATACTCGCTAGGCTGTGTGTTCTGGCGCTACCATGAGATCTTGTAAACTGGATTGCCGGGTGCCTATCGATGTGGCTCAGCAGGTCCAACACTGTCCTGGGCACTTCGCCAAAGGCAAAATCCTGTCTTACATGCGGGCCATCTTCCTTCTTGCTCGAGGTACCAAGATAATCTTGTGCATATTAAGCTTTCTATCAACCTAGATACGCATGATGTTCGTGATACCAGTCGATACGAGGCAAGGCTTGAAGGATCGTTTCTGGGCACTGGCACAACCCATGCTGCATTCCATACAAGTGGGATCTCCCCCGTGCTCTTGACATAATCAAATATGTCCAAAATCGTGTGCTTTTATTTATATGAAAAACTTGTCTTTGTCTGGGATCATATTGGGACCTACTTAAGAGCGTCTTCATATTTTGCAAACTGCCATAACCATCTCTCAAAAAGTGAACGGCATATCTGTCGTATAGAATAAGTGAGGTGGCAGAGGTATCACCACTCCTGCCGATATTTTTGATGCTTATGCATCTGCGAAGTCATCTGCAAGAGTTTTCAAATGTTTTCCTTGTTTCAAAGCCAGAGCTTGGAATGGCCTGTAAGAGCAGATCTTTACAGAAAGACTATGACTCCCTATAATTTGGTGAAGGGCGCAAGCACCAATAAACGTTCATCAAATTTATTTCATTAAATTATTCTTAACTGTTTGTTTGGTTATATTCAGCTTTCCCTAGTTGGTTTTCTTTTTTTTTCTCATGAGCTTTCAATTCGCTTTTTTTGCGTGCTGGTCAAAGGCTATTTATATTTAACCCAGGAGCAGAAAAATGAGTAGGCAATTTCAACAACGAAGTAGCCTCTCGCTACGTCGTAATATATTTGCAAACAGCTCACCAGGGCATTGGCGAGTGTTACTCTGTACATGTTCCAGTGAGACATAAGCAGAAATGACGACCAGTACAACGATACCCGATGAGATGGTTGAAAATGGAGAAATGTTCACTGGCGATCCTGTGTGGGGCTATTGCCGATGACACCAGAGGGCCCGTACGGTGTAGTACAAGATCTATTGCACAAAATTATTCTGGTGGCCGGGAAAATGTTGGTTTTCCATCAATCGCAACGCATAAGTTTGCAGCATCTGATGCTGCTAAAACTTCCTTGCCTCAAATATTTTCTCCACAGAGCAGATGGTGTGCATGAAAATTGCTACAGATTACTCGAGGAGCGGGATACCGAGAGCAATTACCCTTGAGGAGAGCCTCTATGAAGACCTTCTTTTTCGATTTTGTGTGCACTAATACTGCACTCAGTGTTCCGTTTCCTAGGCTCACTTGCGCAGCAATGACTTCCAATAAGTCGGAACAGAGGTCTCTCCCTTGTCATGCGACGTGGGGTATTTTCTTCCTTACGTATATTGCAGCGCTTCCATTTGCCAACGATGGTATGACTCGGATGGCCGTGTGTGATGATCTTTCCACTTGAGAGAGCGGCTAGCGAGAGGGCTGTGATCGCTATATGAATGATTCACAGAAAAAAAATGGTTTTTCATGGTGCATAAAAAATTGAAACATAATTTTCTGTGTGATTTTGTGGGTTTCATTATCGAAATGGTCTCTCATTTTAGGTTCCTAGGTGTCTAATTTGAGACTTACAGTGGCAGGCTCATGTTAAACTAATGGCCAGAAAAGTGTAATCCCAAGGCTCATTTTTCGAAAGCGGTCCATCTGATACACTATGAAGATAAACCATATTGCCTATGCGCTGATCAAGCTCCCCATTCTTTGGTGGTAGTATGGAGGGTCTAACGTCCCAAAACCCCCATATGATTATGAGACACGCCGTAGTGGAGGGCTCCAGAAATTTGGACAACCTGGGGTTCTTTAACTTGCGCACAAATCTGAGCACATGGGCCTACAGAATTTTTGCCTCCGTCAAAAAGGCAGCTGCCACCGCTGTGATTCGAACCCGTGACCTTCTGGTCAGCAGCCGAGCACCTTAGCCACTATAACACCACGGCGAGGTGCTCCCTATCCTTTAATATGCCATCGTGACGTTGTTCCCGTCGGTCTTAAATCAAATCGTTATTCTTTAGGCTGTGCAGTGCAGAGCCGACAGTTTCACCCGCATGACGTGTAGACGCACAGGAACAGCTACAGTGTTGACATGAGACATCGGCCTTTAAACAATATTGCTACGGGGCGCCACAAACGAACATTGTAGAAAAGAGGACGATGTTTAGGGCGAGCTCGTGCTGACTGGGCTCCACATTGTATGCCTGCCTGTTTACCAAAAGTAAAGGTATATTTCAGACGCCTTCTCCCTGTAACATTTTTGTGGAGATTGCGTGTCTTCCCACAGTCAACACCACGACGATTCTACGCAGCGGACGTTCCTTGGCTGCCTGTGCGATGTCTGATCAAGACGAGCACGAGGATTCTTCGGAGACTACCCCAACCGTGCTTCGTCCAACTACGCAGCAACCAACAGCACCGCATACAGCTGCTACTACCCGCACCGTCGTCCTGACTCAACCGCGTGACCCAGGCACCTTTTCGGGCAGTGACAGCTACTGACGAGGAGGAATGACTTCAGCTGTATGAAAGGGTGAGCGCTCATGTTGGCCAATATTATTTTCTACCTTGATGGTTCAGCTAAAGTGTGGTTTTCCAACCAGGAGGAAGATATCACAAGTTGAGACATCTGTAAGCAGAAACTCATCGATCTCTTCGGCAAGCCCATCGGGCGTCGTCGTGCTGCGAAGAAGGAACTAGCGTGCTGAATCCAGTCCTGTACCGAGTCGTACGTTACGTACATACAACATGTGCTCGCCCTCTGCCAGAAGGTTGATGACAAGATGCCGGAATCTGAAAAAGGTCGCGCACATTCTCAAAGGAATTGCCGATGACGCCTCCAATCTCCTCGTATTTCGAAACTCATTGACCGTAGACGACGTTATCAATGAATGCCGACGCTTCTAAGACGCGAAAAGTCGCCGTATCACTCCACACTTTTCGCGTCGTTTCTTCCGACGACTCTCGCGCCACGATTTCTTGATCAAGAGTGTCGTACGCCAGGAACTGGCCAACGCCGGACTTCAGACGCTATGCCCCGTTAACCGACCTGACTATCGACTGCCCAGTACACCTAGTATGTCCCACGGACCCAACAACCGCCCACGTTACCGGAACCCGGCAGAATGGCGAACTTCCGATGACAGGCTGATATGCTTTAACTGTGGACGAGTGGGCCATATTTCACGTCATTGCCGCACTTCCTGGGGTTGGCAGCCATGGTCGAATTATGCCAACACCCGACGCCCACCTGCTGGCTCTCGTAGGCCGATCTAAATGGCACAAGATGATGCTTCGCCATCCAGGCCCGCCCAACCAAGTCCTCACTCTCCTACCACCAGTCCTCGCTAAACTGACGGGCTCAGCTCCTAGAGGTGAACCTGCTTCGACGACCCGACCCGAAATTCCTCTACACACGACACCCGGACACAACTACTTGATTAATGTAAATGTTGACGGTACTTCTGTGGTAGCACTCATTGACACCGGCGCTCCCATATCAGTCATGAACTCCAGCCTTTGTGCTCGACTCAAGAAAATGCTCACTCCTGCTCTGATCACTGTTGTCCGAGTAGCTGATGGTGCAACACCGGCTGGCACTGGTATGTGTGCCGCCCGTGTCACTGTTGCCGGACGTCATACCACTGTTCTGTTTTACGTACTGGACCACTGCCCACATGACGTCATTTTGGGACTCGATTTTCTGTCGGAGCATTCCGCCCTAATTGACTGTTCTGCTGGTGTTGTTCAGCTCGTCCTACCACACGCCGTAGACCCTCCTGATCCTGCGCCGCCAAAGCTATGCTCCGCCGACTTTGTTCGCCTATCTTGTCGAGCTGTGACGTATATCGACGTCTCTTCTCATCCACCTGTAGCTGACGGCGATTACGTCATTTCACCTAATCCTACAGTCCTCTGTTCGCTCAATGTTGCGTTCCCCCACACCATCATCACAACGAAGGACAACGTGGCATGTCTCCCTATTGTGAACTTTGGACTTTGCTCTGAAGTGCTGCAACGAGGGATATCCCTTGCAACCCTTGCCCCCGCCGGCGACTACCACATATCGGCCTTAACAGAGGATACACCATCATCTGCAAGTATTCAGTCGGGCAGTACACTAGACTGCATAACGGGAATGATTGCCCCTGATCGCCCGGCCAAGCATGTGTCTGCGCTTCGTGGCCTTCTTGCGTCGTATCAAGACGTCTTTGATTTCTGTGACAGACCCCTAGGTCAAACTACCGTCGTAAAGCATCGGATCAACACCAGTGATGCAAATCCAGTACACCGGCGAACCTATCGGGTTTTCTGCACCGAGCGCCACGTGATCAAGCAAGAAGTCGACAAGATGCTTGCCCGAGACATCATTAAACCTTCTTCAAGTCCTTGGGCTTCGCCCGCTGTGCTCGTGAGAAAGAAAGATAACAGCTGGCGCTTCTGTGTCGACTACAGAAATCTTAACAAAGTTACAAAAAAAGACGTGTATTCGCTGCCGCGGATAGATGACGCTCTTGACTGCCTTAGTGGAGCAAATTATTTCTATTTCATCGACCTTCGTTCCGGGTACTGGCAGATATCAGTTGATGATCTGGACCGTGAAAAGACGGAATTTATAACTCCCGACGGGCTTTATCAGTTTAAAGTAATGCCGTTCGGGTTATGCAATGCCCCAGCTACATTCGAACGAATGATGGACGCTCTTCTTCACGATTTCAAGTGGTCAATCTGCTTATGCTACCTTGATGACGTCATTGCTTTTTCGCCAACTTTCGAAACTCACCTCGAGCGTCTCTCAACAATTCTTTCGGTTTTCCGCAAAGCAGGGCTCCAACTAAACTCGTCGAAATGTCACTTCGGCCACCGGCAGCTCACTGTCCTTGGACACCTTGTCGACTCTTCTGGTGTTCGTACTGATCCTGAGAAAATCCGCGCCGTCAAGTACTTCCCTGTGCCGACCTCTGCGAACGACGTTCGAAGCTTTGTGGGCCTTTGTTCTTACTTTCGTAGATTTGTGCGGAATTTCGCTGACGTCGCATGCCCGTTCACGGAACTACTAAAAAAAATTTGACTTTTGTGTGGGGACCTGAACAAGCCAGAGCATTCGTTGAACTGACGAGTAGACTTACGACACCACCGATTCTCGGCCACTTTGATTTATGCGCTCCAACGGAAATGCGTACCGACGCAAGCGGCCACGGAATCAGAGCCGTTTTGGCACAACGACAGCATGGCTGCGAGCACGTTATTGCATACGCTAGCCGTCTCTTATCGCCAGCAGAGCTAAATTACTCCATCACGGAACGCGAATGCCTCGCGCTCGTCTGGGCAGTGGCTAAATTTCGGTCGTATTTGTATGGACGCCCGTTCACGGTTGTCACTGATCACCACGCCTTATGCTGGTTGTCGTTCTTAAAATATCCTAGTGGACGTCTCGGCCGGTGGGCTCTACGGCTACAGGAATATTCCTACACGGTTGTATACAAATCTGGTCGCCACCATGAGGATGCCGATTGCTTGTCGCGTCATCCAGTAGACCCAGCAGACATTTCTGAGAGCGATGAGCCTACTTGCGTTTTGACACTTTCCACGTTTAGCAACATCGGAGATCAGCAACGCCATGATCCTAACCTCAGAGATATAATCCTTCGGCTTAGTGGTCTCACAACTCCTCCGTCTCTCCGTATGTTCCTGCTACAAGATGGCGTCTTATATCGCTGCAGAATGCATTCTGACGGACCTGAGCTGCTGTTGGTCATACCACAACATATGCGTCAGACTGTCCTTGCACAGTTGCATAATATTCCGACAGCTGGTCACCTGGGAGTTTCAAGAACTGATGACTGCGTTCAACGTCGCTTCTTTTGGCCCGGCATTTACCGATCCGTCTGCCATTACGTCGCTTCATGCAAATCCTGTCAACACCGCAAAAAACCAGCAACCCTTCCAGCGGGACGCCTTCAGCCCATTCAGATGCCATCCGAACCATTTTATAGGGTAGGTGTTGACTTACTAGGACCGTTCCCTTTATCGGCCAGCGGAAACAAGTGGATAGCAGTCGCCACGGATTACACCACTCGGTATGCCATCACGCGAGCTTTTCCTACCAGTTGTGCGACCGACGTCGCTGACTTTCTTCTAGAAGACGTCATATTACACCACGGTGCTCCTCGGCAACTGCTTACCGATCAGTGTCGCTACTTTTTATCACAAGTTATCCAAGACATATTACACTCTTGCGCTACAGAGCACAATTTCACAACGGTGTATCATCCTCAAACCAATGGGCTCACGGAGTGGCTAAATAGAACCATCACGGACATGCTCGCCATGTACGTTTCTTCCGACCATCGTGACTGGGACTCCACCCTTCCATTTGTAACATTTGCCTATAATACGTCTTGGCATGACACTGCAGGTTTCTCGCCATTTTTCTTCCTGTACGGACGAGAACCTACGTTGCCTTTTGACACGCTCTTTATTGCCGTTAGCCACACGTCAGAATATACCCGCAAAGTCACCTCTAGAGCTCTAGAGGCACGTGAGATTGCTCGCCGGCGTCTGAGCGATTCGCAGAAACGACAACGACAGATCTACAACGCGTGCCATCGTGATGTCCACTTCAGTCAAAATGAGACAGTCCTTCTCTGGACGCCGTCGCGGCGAGTTGGCCTGTGCGAAATGCTGACTTCACCGTACTCGGGTCCGTACCGTGTGGTGCGCCAAGTCACCGACGTGACATATGAAATTGAACCTCTTAACGCCACCAGCGCGCGATCGTGTTCTGACGTTGTTCACGTCACGAGGCTGAAGCGATATTACTCGGACCAACCAAGCACCGAGACGGTGCCTTCGCCGCCGTTGGTGATGCTACAGGGTGCCACAAAAGAACATTGTAGAAAAGAGGACGATGTTGAGGGCAAGCTTGTGCAGACCGGGCTCCATATTGTATGCCTGCCTGTTTACCAAAAGTAAAGGTATTGTTCAGACACCTTCTCCCTGTAACAATATTAAACAGTTCAATGTGTTTTAGGCACACCTTTTCAGTAGGAATGAAAAACGTAAATCCTAGGCATTCATTTCTTGTAAGAGTTTCCGAAAAACCTGCCATCACTTTCATCAGACACCTCAGAAATATTTTTGAGATAACAACACACTTCATAATGAATGCAAGTGACACACAATGAGCTGTTGGAAAAGAATAAGACGATGGGTTACTGGGATTCATGCCCTCGTTATAACTTTCCAGTAGCCAGGGCTACTTCCTAAAAAGCCTGTGTTACAAGTGAAGCTTCATTACAACGTAAGACTTGTCCTACGTAGTAAAGCGTGTTATTTTGACTCTTCTCATTAAGCTTTTCACGTGCTCTTGATACTGCGATTCTTTAGCCGAGGCGGTCGTCCAACAGTCTTCATAAATACGTTGAACTTACAGGATAAAGCGTGCTGTCATCAACAATTCATCGCGTGATTCATATGTGGGGTTTAACGTCCCAAATCAACCGTATGAATATGAAAGACGCCGTAGTGAAGGGCTCCGGAAATTTTGATCACCTGGGTTTCTTTAACGTGCACCCAAATCAGAGCACACGGTCCTACACCATTTCCGCCTCCATCGGAAGTGCTGTCGGCAAGAGCTTAGTGACACTATGATTATTGTGCGTATTATTGGCTTCGTTATTACTTAACCCCGGAAAAGTAAATGTGATGATACAAATGTAAATGTTGCAATTGAAAAGTTGTATATATATATATATATATATATATATATATATATATATATATATATATATATATATATATATATATATATATATATATATAGGTATGGGATATGGATGTCCCCTCCCGAAACTGTTGGGAAATAAATATATTCATCCTTGTTGACAACGCTCCCGTTGTGCCATATCCCATACCTTCACGAAGACTAACTGGCCCATTGAATTATTACTCCCACTATATATATATATATATATACATATATATATATATATATATATATACTGTGCTTCGCTTTATATTAACACGATATTACGATATTGTTAAAGACCTCGTGTTTGCACCGGCGTCAGCATCAGAGTCATTGGTTGTGAGCGAAAAAGGACCATATTTGCGTCACTGAAAAATCGAGAAATATGCAAATAAAAGCATAAAAATTCTGCATCAGAAAGGGTATTCAACCCGGGTCATTCGCATGGCAAGCGGGTGTTTGCTCAACCTGCCACGCCAGTGCTTTAAAATAATGTGAAAACAACCTCCTCTGCTGCAAAATGAACTGAAGGTAACTTTAATGCCTCACAAACACACGGGTCCTGTATACAGGCTTCACAATGCAACGTGAAATATGGTGAAATATATATATATATATATTGTTATGGCGTTTATTAGCAGGCACACAGCGAGTATAGACAATGGCGACAGTAACGGCCAAGCACGGACTCCAAGCGCGAGCGGCGTCCTTTTTCGGGTAGACCCACTAGAGAACACTTGAGAGTTTTACCCACTTCAGTGTTCGGCGGCTTCTCTACAATCACCCCGGGGTCGAAAAGGGAGCCGCCTGGCGACCTAGCAGCTTGTCACTACGATTGGGTCATAGTAAGCCTTCAGGCGCTCCACGTTGACTATGTCGCGCCCGCGGCGGCGCATGTCCGAAGATTGTTCAATTGGCTCGATAAGATAGTTGACCGGAGATGTGCGCTCGATCACACGGAAGGGACCTTCATATTTCGGGAGTAGTTTGGAAGAAAGGCCAGCTACAGAGGTCGGGATTGAGAGCCATACAAGGGAACCAGGAAGGAACGTAGGTTCAGAAGCGGCGGAGCCATCTCGAATACTCTTCTGCCGCTCTTGCTCATGCGTCGTAAATGTCTTGGCCAGCTCGCGACACTCTTCAGCAAGCCTGGCTGTCTCGGAAATAGGTGCACACTCAGATGGATCCGGCGTGTACGGGAGTATAGTGTCGATGGTGTGTGACGGGTGCCTTCCGTACAGCAAGAAGAAAGGTGAAAAACCGGTCGTGCTCTGAGGGGCGGTGTTGTAGGCATAGGTGACGAAGGGCAGTATAGTATCCCAATTCGTATGGTTGGCGGCGACGTACATCGAAAGCATGTCGCCGAGGGTGCGGTTAAAGCGTTCGGTCAGGCCATTCGTCTGCGGGTGGTAAGCAGTTGTTTTGCGGTGGACAGAATGGCACTCCATGAGAATGGCTTCGACGACTTCTGACAAGAAGACACGGCCTCGATCGCTGAGAAGCTCCTGAGGTGGACCATGGCGCAGTATAAATCGTTGCAGTAGGAAGGACGCAACATCACGCGCTGTAGCCGCAGGGATAGCGGCGGTTTCGGCGTATCGCGTTAAATGATCTACGGCGACGATGGCCCAGCGGTTACCAGCCGACGTCAGAGGAAGCGGCCCATACAAATCGATACCTATGCGCCCAAACGGACGCTCAGGGCAAGGTAACGGTTGAAGACTGGCTGGCGACATGTGTGCTGACGGTTTGCGGCGTTGGCAAGCGAGGCAGGAGCGAACGAACTGCTGCACGTAGCGGTACATCCCGCGCCAGAAGTAGCGTTGTCGAATGCGACGGTAGGTTTTGAATACCCCAGAGTGCGCGCATTGCGGATCAGAGTGGAAGGATTCACAGATCTCTGACCGCAGACTGCGGGGTATCACGAGTAACCACTGCCGGCCATCGGCGTCGTAATTGCGTCGGTGTAGAAGGCCGTCACGGATGGCGAAATGGCGAGCTTGACGACGCAAGGCACGCGTGGATGGCGTTGCGGAAGGATCAGCGAGCAAGTCGATGAGCGGGCCGATCGAATTATCCTTTCGCTGTTCGGTAGCGATGATGTCAACATCAATGGCAGAAACTGCAGTCGAGGATACTGAGCAGAGCACATCACCTTCAGGCAGAGGGGAGTGCGAGAGGGCGTCGGCGTCAGCATGCTGGCGTCCGTTGCGGTAAAGCACGCGGATGTCGTAGTCTTGTAAGCGAAGAGCCCAACGGGCGAGACGGCCTGAGGGATCCTTCAATGATGAAAGCCAGCATAGTGCATGATGGTCGGTGACGACATCGAATGGGCGACCATACAAATAAGGTCGAAACTTTGTAAGGGCCCAGACGATCGCCAGGCACTCTTTCTCCGTGACGGTGTAGTTTGTCTCGGCTCTCGTGAGCGTACGGCTTGCATATGCTACGACATATTCAGGGAATCCGGGTTTGCGCTGCGCCAGGACAGCGCCGAGGCCTACACCACTGGCGTCTGTGTGCACCTCCGTCGGGGCCGTAGGGTCGTAGTGGCGTAGAATGGGAGGAGACGTCAGCAAATGGCGGAGCTTCGCGAACGCGTCGTCGCACTCAGACGACCACGAATTGAGGGGCCCGTTACTTCCAAGGAGCTTCGTCAGCGGTGATATAATCGTAGCAAAGTTTCGTATGAAGCGTCGGAAGTATGAGCACAGGCCAACGAAACTACGCAGTTCTTTGACGGACGCAGGTTTGGGGAATTCAGCCACGGCCCGAAGCTTGGCTGGGTCAGGAAGAATGCCATCCTTAGACACGACGTACCCTAGGATGGTCAGTTGCCGTGCTGCAAAGCGGCACTTCTGCAGATTTAGTTGCAAGCCGGCATTGCTCACACGTGCGAAAACTTCTTTCAGACGTTGGAGATGCGTGGAGAAATCTGGGGCGAACACAACAACGTCATCGAGGTAACACAAGCACGTGTGCCATTTCAAGTTGCGCAGCACGGTGTCCATCATGCGCTCAAAGGTCGCAGGAGCATTACATAGACCAAACGGCATGACGTTGAATTCGTACAAGCCGTCGGGTGTGATGAACGCAGTCTTCGGTCGAGCGTCATCAGCCATGGGTACTTGCCAGTACCCCGAGCGCAGATCGAGAGAAGAAAAAAATTCGGCTCCGTGAAGGCTGTCAATTGCGTCATCGATGCGCGGCAGTGGGTAAACATCCTTGCGCGTGATCTTATTGAGCCGTCTGTAGTCCACACAGAACCGCACAGAACCATCTTTCTTCGCGACAAGAACAACAGGAGACGCCCAGGGACTGTCCGAGGGCCGAATAACGTCGCGTCTGAGCATATCATCAACCTGCTCGTTAATTTCCCGACGTTCAGCAGGCGACACGCGGTAGGGACGTTGCCGTAATGGTGGATGGGCACCAGTGTCGATACGATGTGTAACAGCGGACGCGCGACCGAGAGAACTTCGCCCGACATCGAAAGAAGAATGATATTCTCGCAGCAGGTCCAGAAGCTGGGAACGCTGTACCGACGTAAGATTGTCATCAATGTAGGGGCCGAATACATCAGGAGATGATGAATCATAAGTGGAAACAGCGCTGACAGTACACGAACTGGGACAACGCGAGTCATCAGGTGCGTCCAGGACTTGTGCGTTATCCACTGGTTCCACTCTGCCGAGACATTCCCCTCGAACCAAGGTAACAGTGTACGGGGATGGGTTGGTCACAAAAATAGCGGCGTTGCTCTGGGTGATTTGCACGGTCGCGAAAGGTACTAGCAACCCTTTCCGTCGGCAAGCACGGTCGGATGGCGAAACGAGCGCAATTGTGTCGGAGAGTCCAGCGCAGTAGACATGTACACCCATCGCTGAGCTTGGAGGCACTAAGGTGTCGTCTTTCACGAGAATCTTACACAATTTTGAGGGACTGTCTTCCGGCGTCAAATGCGAGAAGGGTGAGAGTTCAATTTCGGCATTGGCACAATGGATGACGGCGTCGTTGCGGGAAAGAAAATCCCACCCCAGGATGACGTCATGAGAGCATGCAGGAATGATGATGAATTGGCCGACATACAGAACGTCCTGAACGACAACGCGAGCTGTGCACTCTGCTGAAGGATGGATACGATGTGAACCGGCAGTACGAAGGGACAACCCAGAAATCGGCGTCGTCACTTTTCGAAGCAAGCGGCAAAAGTTTTCGTCCATAACGGATACTGCAGCTCCAGTGTCAATAAGAGCAGACGCATGAACACCGTCCACAAGCACGTCGATGACATTAGATGGGCGGCTCTGAGGGCTTTCACATCGCAATAGCATCGCAGTCCTTGCCTCGGGGACTGCGACGACTAGTTTTCCCGCTCATGAGTAGCTGAACTTGGCCTCATGGGGGACAGGGAACGACGTCGTGGAGACGGCGACCTTCGAGGAGATGGACCTGGGCGAGACGGCGGTGGCATAGACGGTGGTTCGTCGTGATAGGGACGGCTGAGGTGGCCAGCACTAGGCGAAGAAATTCGAGCCGGCTGTACACGATGGCAATAACGGGCTACGTGACCAGCGTAACCACAGGCAAAGCAGATGGGCCGGTTGTCGGGTGTGCGCCATCGGTTCGCTGGGGTAGGTCTTGTCCATGACGCAAGAGCCGATGGACGGAACGGTGGCTGGAAAGGCTGCAGGGGGTGCTGGAGCTGAGTCTGAGAGGTCACGTCAACATACGTAGCCGGCGTAGCCGCTGCAAAGGATGGAGGTCGTGCGGCAGCTTCGGCGTAAGTCAGTGGGGCGGGCGGTTGAACGACTGGAGGCGGCCTGGCGACCACTTGGGCGTAACTTGGGGGCGCAGGGGCCGGAAGCTGCTGTGGTTGGTACGCAGGCATGACCTCCGCTATTTCCTGCTCAATTGCTCGGCGTATGGGCGGAAGAATAGCAGTGGCCGATTGTTGAGCAGCCGGTGGGTGGGCGAAGTGCAGGATAGAGAACTGCCGCGCGATTTCCTCACGTATGAAGGACTTGAGGTCTGCCAGCAGTGCCACCTGATCACAGCTTGCCTCCAAGCCTGCAAGCCCTGCATCTCGTGGTGTGGAGCGACGGGTCATCGAACGCTGCCGGCGGAGCTCCTCATAGCTCTGGCACAGCGTGATGACCTCAGCTACTGTGCCTGGGTTTTTGGCAAGCAGCATCGTGAAGGCATCATCGTCAATGCCCTTCATGACGTTCCGGATCTTGTCTGATTCAGACATGCTGTCGTTAGATTTCTTGCACAGGTCCAGGACATCTTCTATGTAACTGGTGAATGACTCACCGGCCTGCTGAGCGCGTTCGCGTAAGCGCTGCTCGGCTTGCAGCTTACGAACGGCAGGGCGGCCAAAAACGTTGGTGATAGCGGTCTTGAAATTGGACCAGGTTGCGATATCGGACGCGTGGTTGTTGTACCACAAGCTCGCAACGCCCGCAAGGTAGAACACCAAGTTTGTCAACTTGCCGTCCTCGTCCCATTTGTTGGGCACGCTCACGCGCTCGTAAATAGCGAGCCAGTCCTCCACGTCAGTGCCATCGGCGCCCGTGAAGATGGGTGGATCTCGGATCCTGGGGACACCGGGACAAGGGGGTGGCATGGGAGGAGGCGTTTGCTGAGAGGCGTCGTGGGACATGGTAGACTCCAGGGTACGTGAGCGCAGTTCCCAGGGCATCAAAGGGGATCGTAGCACTCTCCACCAATTTGTTATGGCGTTTATTAGCAGGCACACAGCGAGTATAGACAATGGCGACAGTAACGGCCAAGCACGGACTCCAAGCGCGAGCGGCGTCCTTTTTCGGGTAGACCCACTAGAGAACACTTGAGAGTTTTACCCACTTCAGTGTTCGGCAGCTTCTCTACAATATATATATATATATATATATATATATATATATATATATATATATATATATATATATATATATATATATATATTGGATATCGCACAACGGGAGCGTTGTCAACAAGGATAAATATATTTATCCGGAGATTAAAGGCAAAGATTAAAGGACGATTGATTTGATTGATATGTGGGGTTTAACGTCCCAAAACCACCATTTGATTATGAGAGACGCCGTAGTGGAGGGCTCCGGAAATTTCGACCACCTGGGGTTCTTTAACGTGCACCCAAATCTGAGCACACGGGCCTACAACATTTCCGCCTCCATCGGAAATGCAGCCGCCGCAGCCGGGATAAGATTAAAGGACGAAAATTAAAGGCAAAGAGCCTACCGACCCATTAACGGGAAACCCTTCCTTTACGCACGCCGCACGCCGACCGACCCATTACGGGGAAACCCTTTCTTTACGCACGCCGTCACGGACCCTCCTGGCACCGCGCCGACAATCTTGGGTGGCCCGACACACGTCGAGAACTGAACAGCACGTGATAAGAACCGTATGTGGACGTACACGGACAGTTGGTTTCGTTCTCAATGTTGACAGTGGTTGTTCCTCTTTTTTACTTTCTTTCTTTTCTTTCTTTTTCTTTTTCGTCTTTTTTCTCCCCCTTTTTTGTTTTTTCCTTTTTTTAGTTCCCTCTCACTCTCGCAAACATCTTTCAAGGCGAGAGGGACGCGGCAGCAACGAAGTTTGGAAGTTCATGTCAGTATAACTCATCCCCTGATGAAGGGAGGACCCCTCCCGGAACTGTTGGGAAATAAATATATTTATCCTTGTTGACAACGCTCCCGTTGTGCCATATCCCATACCTTCACGAAGACTAACTGGCCCATTGAATTATTACTCCCACTATATATATATATATATATATATATATATATATATATATATATCCGTCGGCAGCTTAGGATACACTATTGGGTTGTCCCAAGAAGTTTCAAGGCCCATTAGGCCTAGAAACTTAGAAACTCTAAATACGGTTGCACCCTCTACCTTCACACGGCACAAGCGGACGTCGGTGTGCACGCATAGTCGTGCGCACGGAGAAGGAGGGGGAGGGTTCCCTTTATAATTATCTAAAAAAGAAGGGCGGCGTATAAAGTGCCCGATACATTGACCTAGTAAGGGAAAGGGGGCGCTCCTATGATCTTTTACTTCAGCACCGTAGCCAGGGGAGTGCGGGGCTTGGGCCCTTTTCCGAATACCTGATGGATGTGTGTGGGTTTTACCGAAAATAAATGATAAAAATGGGTGTTATAAACGCCTTCGGCCAGTCCCCCCCCTGCCCCTTATGGGGAACCCAGCGCGCGTCTCTATGTGCACGTACGCGAGTAGTAATGCTTATTACCTGAGGTAGTACCATATACTACCACATACATTTACTACCTCTGGTATACTTCTGAGGTAGCAAATGGCCGCAACATGTAGTAACGGAGTCAGAAAAGTAGTAACGGGTCCCGTTACTACATTTGTACTACCATTCCTTTAAGAGAGTGAAATCACTTTCTTCCTTCTCTCGTCCCGACGAAAGCGCTGTAAGCTCAGCAGGGAGGGATGGGAGGGGCAAACAAAAAACGTCACTCGCGCTTTGTAAACTTTAGCGTTTTCTATTCTTTTTTTTTTCTTCGAAGACGCGACTTTATCAGTGCATTCGCGCGCACATGCGTGGACAAGTGACGGCCTCTCACGGAGATCTCTGTAACAACCAAGCGCGCCATGTTCAAATCAGCTAATGGCTGATAGATGGGCTTACTGGGATTAATTCCGTAATTTGTCGAGAGAAGAGAAAGCTATTTTCAGCTGAATTTGATAGTTGATTGTGAAAGTCAGGCCGCGTGCTGCACTATAATATTGGGCTTGCGGATTGTTGGGAGGCTCTACTACCAATCGGCAGCGTTTTTTGACCATGCTCAAAAAGTGTTGCATGGCCCCTTTAAGGCATGGGCTGAGCGTCCCGTCGTAATCATATGTAGCCACCTCTCGTTACTTCTTGAAGCGGCCATAGATGGTGGTATTTGTACATATAACGAAAAGTATACACGCTGAAAAATGCAAATGGTACGATGCTAGAGGACGCTACTTGTAGTATGATAACTAATAAAAATCACAGGATATCCAAGCAGTGAATGATGATGAGTGGGGCGAAGCGTTCGTAAATCAGTCCGTGCTTCCGTCTGTCTGTTCGTTCTTGCTTCCGTCTATTCGTGCGTCCATCCATCCGCCGAACTGTGCGTTCTTCCGTCCATATGCGCGTCCGCCTATTCGTGCATTCGTTCATGCGTTCATCCGTTTGTCCATGCTTCCGTCCGGCCATCCTCTCGTGCGTCACTCCGTGCGTCCATCTGTGCATCCATGCGTCCATCCGTGCGTCCATCCGTTCATCCGTGCGTCCAACCCCACCGCGGTGGTCTAGTGGCTAAGGTACCCGGCTGCTGACCCAGAGGTCGCGGTATCCGATTACGGCTGCGGTGGCTGCATTTACGTCTGAGGAGGAAATGGTGTAGGCCCGTGTGCTCGAATTTGGGCGCACGTTAAAGAACCCTAGGTGGTCTAAATTTCTGGAGCCCTCCACTACGGTGCCTGTTATAATCATATGGTAGTTTTGGGACGTCAAACCCCACATATCGAAATCATCCTTCATTCGTGCGTCCGTCCATTCATCCGTGCGCCTATCCGTTCGTGCATCTGTCTATGCATCCGTCCATCCAACCGTCTGTGCGTCCAACCGTCCATCCTCTCGTGCATCCATCTGTGCGTCCATGAATCCGTTCATGCGTCCATCCGTCCATGCGTCAAACGGACAGACAGACGATGGACGGACGCCACCAGCGGATTATTCACGGTTTGCCTACAAAAAGCATGATACGCGTAAGGTGGTGGCGGCCCATGCTCGAAGGCGGCGCCCAGGTGTGCGAGTGCGCGAGAAATCAGTAATGACGTCACTTGAAGACGTTGGCGATTGCGTGTTCATCGGTGGTGCCGTACGCTAGGGGACGCGGTGAAATAAAATAAAAGCCGTTTTGGTGCGCACGCGCCTTCAGAAGGTTGGCGGATGGACAAGGCTTCAGAGTGGCCTGCGCGCTAGGCGGCGGCGGCTCGCGCTCAAAGACGGAACCCCGATGTGCGAGCGCACAAGGCACAAGTGCGCCGAGAAGCAGCGCCGACAAAATCCCGGCGTTCGGAAACGCGCGGGTGACGTCGCTTGGCAGCAGCATGCGGACCCAGCTTTGCCCCACTCTCTATTTATTCATCACCCCGTGGATATGCTGTCATTTTTTTAAAAGAAAGCTAATTGCGTGGTGTCGAAGGTAGCACCTATATTCTGCAACATCTTTTTAGCTTTCATCGATAGCGAACTTAACCTGGCTTGTGATAAGACTGTCATTCTAGGAGTTTATAAATACGTGAATGACCTTTTGATTCCTTTATAGCCTACTTGATAACCAGTGTGAAAGTAACAATAATAATGATAAATGTTTAGGTCTAGAGTCCTGAAACCGCCTTATGATAATGATATATGCCGTAAAATAATAAATATTCTTAAAATTTTGACCACTTCGGGTTCTTTAACGTGTGCTTCAGTCCTAGCACACGGGCCTCAAGCATTTTCGCCTCCATCAAAATTGCAGCCGCCTAGCGGTAACTTCACATAGGAACGTATTGTAGAATACATTTTAAAGATTGCAATGTGCACGCTTGAGGATTATTGTTTACGCCTAAAACTTCTGCTAACAGTTAGCTTCAGTTTGTCTTAACTTGATCTATGGTGGAAAACATGTCCGGAGCCCTCCACTACGGCGTCTCTCATATTCATATGGTGGTTTTGAGACGTTAAACTCCACGTAACTAACTGACTGGAAAACATGTATGCGGGCTTCAGTAGCCAAGAGAAAGAAATGCTGTGCTTTCGTTCTACTAAGCACATTTGAAAGTAGTGAAACGTGCTCTTTTGATGACATGCCAGGATTCTTCTCTCAAAAAATCATGCGGTCACAAGGTGTGTGACAGTTTCTGTGCCCAGACAGGCATGCTAGCAGAAGCGGGGTAGCCTCGTTGGATTATTGCCACTGTCACCGAGTGTCTGCTACAAAAGCTTAAGGGCAAAATAAATGCCGCAGCGCCCGACAGTGCAGGGATTGGGAGGTGGCCCCGTTGTCCTTTATCTTATGTGCACTGAGTGTCGCACTCTCCTAAAAAGACACTGAAGCTCTTTTTTTTTTCATAAAAAAGAGATTGTGGTGTCTTGATAGGTAGTTTCGTGCAGTGAATTTAAAATTGGAGTAAAAAATTTGCAAAAATAGCGTAAATTACTTCAATTTGCAGAAAATAGCAACAGGCACCTCGGCCGGCTTCGCGACTTTCACCGCCACCAGCGATAGGTTGAAGCTTCAAGAAGTCATAATCTTCATGGTGAGGACAGCTGACTGCACTCGCCAGCAGGCGATTTCGTGTTAGTGTTTTTACTGCTGAAAATCAATTGTTGCTGTTAGAATGGTCAACTACGGAATTCCCGTCGAGATATGTACACATCTGTACGTGTTTGAGCCGCTCGCGACTGTGAGAGCAGTGACCAAATATAATTCTGACTCCATAGGTAAGCAAATAATTGGGAATTCACTCAGACTCCTTCATGAAATATATTTGGTGCTTTTGAAGCATTCGGGCGCAGTTTCACCAAATTTTTCTTGAGCCGGGTTCACACTCACGAAAGGTTTCAACGGGGTTCTCTCAGACCCAAATTCACTAGTATAGAACTCACCCGAATTCACTCAGACTCAGAGACACGGCTTGATCTGAGCCTAAGTGACTCCAAGTGAGCCGATTGATGAGTCCATTAGTCTGGAATTAGCTTCTTTGACCATAGCGTGAGCACTTTTTAACACGAATTTTTCATGTATTTGGTGCCCTTCCGAGCGCCATTTGATATAGTACATCCGGATACGAGATATATGTGCTTGCAAACAAGAAACTAGATGAAAACACAACATATAGTTTTTTCTAGAAATTCCCTAGAATAGTTTGGGTTAGGGGCACTTCAAAGCACCCCCTTACGTTATTCACGCCTCTGATCGAGAAACAAAGAAATGGGGTATGAATGATACCGCTCTTGAATACGTGTGAGTCAACGTGAATATAAGGGTGAATTCAGGTATGGCTGCACTAATGTTGCAGATAAATATACATGAATGATGCGGCGCAGGAAAGCGAGCTTCAACCAGCCGCCATTACCTGCTTTGAAAACACGTATACGACACATGTAAGTGCTTAATGTAACTCTTGTACACTGATAAAATTGGCACGTTTAGCCGTGAATAATAAATCCTATTTTGAACAGCAGCATCGGCACCCCTTTTTAGCGGCGTACCAGCACGGTCTGCACTACAGAGGCGTATCATGCAGGAACCTGAGCTGTTTTTGAAATTCAAAGCCACTGAAATTCAAAGCCACTGCCAAAGCCACTGAACATAAAAAAAACATGACTGATATCACTTTACAGGAATCTGTGTAACGTGAAAGCAAAACGTGTCGTCGCAGAGGTAGTTGAGCGTTTACTTCGCTTTGTTTTACCAGTAGCAACGAATTGCAAAGTCACGCTAGGAACGCCAAGTAGCTTGAAGCTTGCAGCGAACACCCTAAGCAGAAAGCATGCATAAAATGGGAATTCACAGGACAAGCACGGGCTAACAACTATCACAGCTCGATACAAAAAGCGCGCTGTTCCACCAAACAGGAAGAAGCACGACACGAGTGCATACGTAACACAGGAGAAGCGCGAATAACAGACACGATTCTTCCTGCGTCGCACGAACGGACAGACAGACAGAGTGGCAGACAGACGGACAGAACACGCCCAACATGAACGTGTCACTGGTAACATGTTCTAGTTACTGGTAACAAAAACACGCTAAAGTTTTCAAGCTCTGAGGACGGCCAAATGATGTACGGTGTATATTAATCGCTTGCCGTTAGCATTTCAGCCAACGTACGCTTTGTGGCGCAGTGGATGGCACCGCGCGCAGGGAACCGAGAGGTTGCTAGTTCGATTGGTCGAACCGGTAGAACGGCAGGGCAGGGCAGTGAAGTGGCTGTTGAGGAGCAGCGATGCTGTGAGTGGGAACCTTGCGACGTTTGCACGCAGGGCACGACTGAACGTACCTGCGAAAGAATCGGTACATGCCTCGCCTGTAGTACCTCAGGCGAATACGCGAGTACGTCTTGAACGTGCCAGAGGGACTGCACTGAGGTTCGTCGTGAACGGCGCTGCAAATGTTCGCGCTCTTATGTCCGCGCGCAAATGACGGGGGATCACGAGGAGCCACCTGTGGCCGTTGGTCAGGTAATTGCGACGATACAGCAAGGATTTACGAAGTGCGAATTACTGGACTTGACAGAAAAGGGTACGTGAGAAGGAGTTCGGATGATGGGAAGACACAATATTAAGCGGAAGAGCGATCCAACCATCTTTGCGCTGTTATGGCGGCATGTCTGTGACGGTCACAGATGATAATGACAAGTAGAAAATGAGGAGCCGGCAGAGTCGAAAGGCAGTGGTGATCGAGATAGGGCGTCAGCGTCCAATTGTTTTGATCCAGAGCGACGAATCACACGTATATAATACTACGGTAATCGTAAAGCCCAACGAGTGAGGCGTCCAGTCGGGCCTTTTAAGAACGACAGGCAGCCTAGTGTGTGGTGGTCGGTAACAACATCGAACTGACACCAAAAGAGGCAAGTGTGAAATTTGCTGATTGCCCAAACAATTGCCAAACACTCCTTTTCTGTGACTGAGTAATTTGACTACGCCTTTGTCAGCCTAGGACTGGCATATGTTACAACGCACTGTGTAAAGTCGGGTTTAGAATAAGCGAGTACCGCGCCAAGGCCGACACCGCTAGCGTCCGTCTGAATTTCTGTAGGCGCGTGGGGATCGTTGGCGCAGAATTGAAAGAGACGTGAGAAGTCGGCAAAGCGTCGTAAATGACTCATCGCAATCGCCATTCCAAGCTGAGAGGTTCTTGCTGCCGGCGAGAAGCTGTGTCAAGGGGCATATAATGGAGGCGAAACGAAGGATGAAGCGCCGGTAATGTGAACAGAACCCTATAAAGCTTCGGAGTTCTTTTTGAGTGCCGGGTTTGGGATATTCGGAAACGACTCGACGTTTTGCAGG
Source organism: Rhipicephalus microplus (assembly GCF_043290135.1). Classification (NCBI taxonomy): domain Eukaryota; kingdom Metazoa; phylum Arthropoda; class Arachnida; order Ixodida; family Ixodidae; genus Rhipicephalus; species Rhipicephalus microplus. The sequence goes on along the minus strand of NC_134708.1, from coordinate 105,369,892 downwards.
ATCTGGCGAAATTCTTTCTTTGGAGATAACGTGGTCTACGTTTGTATGCTGACGGGTGCCGAAATGGCATTTATTTAAATTTAACTGCAAGCCGGCGTTAGACAGGCACTCGAGAACTTGCTTAAAGCTAGTGATATGAGATGGAAAATCTGCAGAAAAGACCACTATATCAATTAGGTACTATAGTCAGGTCTGTCATTTGAGGCCTCTGAAAATGGTGCCGAACGCTGCAGGTGCGTTGCAAACGTCAAAATATATTACGTTTAACTCCTATAAACTATTAGTGGTAACAAACGCTGTTTCCGGATGGTCGGCTTCAGCCATGAGCACTTACTAGTAGCCTGAGCTGCAGATCTAGTAATAAGAAATGTAAGGCTGTTTAAAGGCAATCCAGGGCTTCATCAATGCAGAGTAGGGGATTAACACCCTTCCGCATTCTCTTGTTTAGCCAGTGATAGTGAACGCAAAATGTTATAGTATTGTATTTTTAGCGCACCAGCACGACAGGAGAGTCCCAGGGACTGTTCGATTCCTGAATCTGAGCACGTTGCAGCATCTCATCGACGTTGTCGCTAATAATGCGGCGTTCGACCTGCGATTATCGGAAGGAACGCTGTCACAGGAAAGCATGTTGGGCAGCCTTAGTACGATGAACCAATGCAGCCTTGCGCCCCAATGATGGTTGACCGACGTTGAAAGAGCCACGAAAGCGTTCAAGGAGTTGAGAAACTTTTGTGCGCTGGACTGGCGTAAGCGTGTTATCGATGCTATGCAGCAAGACGTCTTGGACAGGAGAGGTGGTAGCCATGGCGAAAGGGATGGCATTTATTCGGTCATTCTATCGACGCGGGTGGTGCCACGTGGTTTTCCTCCGAACCTGGAACAGGGTGATAAGTCTGCGACGCAGTTCGGTCTCGCGATATTCATCAGCACTGATTCGTTTTCTTTCAAACTTATATGTGCGTCTTTTTAGCGAGAGAAAATGTGTTCTGTAGCGAAACTAGAGGGCCTGACGAGCTTTGCTGCCTGAGACGCGCACCTCAGCAACGTCTAATCCGCCATTTTGACCTACCATGGCGCCGCCTATAGTTGCTGGAATGATTGAATAATCAACGAAGTTTTATCGTACGTTGTACCCAAAGCGAAGATGGCATCAAAACTGGCGAAACACCACACACATTCGCAGCGTAACAAAGTTACAGAGCGAAGAAATCGACTGCACATGTAGACCACAAAGGTACCATTCACAACCGTAACGACAGCAAACGGAAGTACAAGGTTCCATCGGCGTGCACAGTCCTCAGACGGTATAAACAGTGTGGTCGAATCACAAGCAGTCAGAAAGTTTGGCCACTAGGGTGGCAGAGAACGGGAAAGAGATGGAATTAGCAGTGACAACCAATTTAGACACCAAGCTTGGGGCGTCGACGACCGTAGTACCGAAAGGAGACAAAGTGAGTTGATCTCCAGCGCAGTCAACGCCAGCATCATGTGTATGAAGGAAGTCCCAACCCAGGATCACGCCAATGGTTGCATGCGGTAGGACAACGAATTCCACAACGTAGAATGCGTCATTGATAAAAACAATTGCTGCACATGCCACCGAATGCTTAACATGCGGCGAGGTCACCGTCCGTAATATATTATCAGAAACGGGTATCTTCTATTTTTGCACTTTGTCAGCACAAAATTTCACTTAACACAGACACGACAGCTCCTGTGTCGACAAGGTTGTTAGTCGCGACACCATGAATAATAGCACCGGTTTCGTTCGGAAACGAAAGGTGAGGCCTTGAAATTTTCGACGAGGGTGCAGTTCTTGCATCAGGATTTGCCACTCTATGTGTTCCTTTTGCTTGAGTGTGAACGGGCGAGCATAGGAAAAATGAAGCGGCACCGGGGAGGCGGAGATCGACGTGAGGAGAAACTGGCACGACGCATATAGGCCCCTAATGAAAATGCAGAATCAGGGTGTGCTGGCTGCTGCATTGTGCACTGGTACACTATTCACAATCCGGTATTTTCTTTCATCCCAAATGTAGACCTTATACTCCTGGTTAAGGTAATATACAAACTCATGTGCGGCGTCATAATCATCGTCATTCATCATCATCATGATTTCTTATCCACCGCGATGCGCCTCTCACGCCGCCTATGCATAACTTGAGCTGCGAGAGAACAGAACGAGTTGACTCGCCCGGCGTGTCGAATGCTGGCAGCCGCCGCCACTCCACATCAGCCTAGGAATAAAGTGGCCAGATTGGCACGGCCCCGCCGGCTGCCTTCGACGTCGTGTCACGTCTCCTATCCCTCGCTACACCAGGAAAACGTAAACGTTTGTAAAAGGTGTTTTATATGAAACATCTCAAGGAAATTTCGTAAGCGAAATTATATCCAAATTGAATTTAAAGAGAAACGATTTTCCCACAACGCCTCTTAGGAGCCATTGATAATTTGCAGCTTTCCAAGAACGTTCACGTGTGGCTTGCGACACTGAAAAAGGTATTCGCATCAAATGTTTTGGCGGAAGACTTCTTGCGTCAGACAGATTGTTTATAACTTTTTTTCATTGCAGAGAAACACCTATTTCAACAAAGAACAGTGCCGTTCAATTTATCGAAGGAGCAAAGAGGTTCTGGGCAAAAGAGAGAAACGACCACTCTTCGGTGGACATTGGCTTGGTGTTGAATGGGTAGGTCGATGCTTCGCCTCTATAGGGACAGTTAATGCCGGTTAGTGATATGGTAAAACAGAGAAGGTCGCTGGGGCGAAAAGAAATAGAAAATGCGAGCTTAAAATTGATGGTGTTCTGTTTAAACATAATATATCACCGGTGGTGACAAAAACTTTGAAAAGAAAACAAATTGAGATTGATAATTTACGCCTCTACAACCCAATAATACTTTAAGTGCATGCGGAATGGGTGATGTTGGCCTGCGCTTTGTTTCCCTTTTCATGTCCGTTGTGGCTGACATATTTTTTCAACTTTGTCATTCACGTCTCAGTGTCATCGGTCGTAATTTCTACACAATGCTTTCCAACAATGTCAAAGTCTGAAAGTGGCAATAAGATTCATGAAACAATGAAGTCAATGTTTCGCAACATGTTTGGCCAGTGGCAGGCTATGTAACGCTGGGAGGCTCTACACGAAGTCATGGGTATTTCACTGTGGCGATTTATTTATTGCAAAATATAGTCCTCTGAAATAGTACTACACTTTGTACAATCACGAAGTGATTGTACGAAGTGTTGTACTATTTTCGAGTGTAGTACTACTAAGTGTAGTACTATTTTCGAGTTACAATCACGAAGTGATTGTAACCCGAAAACTTTTCACAAAGAGTTTCGTGGCCGTTCAACTGCGCACCACGTAAATAAATTGACAGAAGTGCGAGTTTCACAACTTAAAGCACGATTTTATGAGGTGTGCTAGGCTCTACCCCGAGCAGAATGACAGTGCTTTAGAGTTACAACATGAGAGCATGGGAGGCCAGGGGCTCCAACGTGAACCTATTTCTGCTTCAGCGCAGATAATTTCGACAAAGGAGAGTCAGACGCCTGCTGTTACCATAAATATAACAGGAAAATATAAGGCACACCAGGCCGTTCCTTTCAGCTTTCCTGAAACATTTACTTCAGAATCTCAAGATTGCGTCGCCCAATCCGGTCGGCTAAAGCATGCCACCCCGAAAGAAACATAGGCGACAAAGAAATATTACCTCTATTTTTGCCAAAATAACACAAAAGAGAGAAACGACCACTCTTCGGTGGACATTGGCTTGGTGTTGAATGGGTAGGTCGATGCTTCGCCTCTATAGGGACAGTTAATGCCGGTTAGTGATCGCTTCCTGGAGCTGTGTAAAAAATGAAAGACAAAGAACGCAGTCAAAGCTGTCGGTTTAGTTTACGCGAGAATATATTACCTGATATTAGAACTAACAAAGGTGACAAGAGCAGCCTTTCTCTGCGTGGTGCATCATCGTCGACGTCACATCACTATCAGCAATGTCACCATCATCATCCTCCTAACTACGCCTACTGCCTGGTGAAGGCCTTTCCCATGTTCCGCCAATCAACGCGGTCCAGTGCTTTCTGTTGTGTTCTGGGACCTGAAACAGTGAGGCACAAACTGGAAATCTGGAAACGCACAAACGCCGTCCCTGCCTTTTATTAGAGTGCTGGAGCTTCAATTATTATCGGTGGTTGTACCATGACGTGGAGGAAGTGGTGTCATGCACCGTCGCCTTCGATGAAGCGAATCATGATGGTGGTTTTCCGTCAATAGTGACGCCAACAAAGAGAAAACTGCCAAACAGCAATGTGGTACTTCTTTTCTCTCTGCCACACAGGAAAGGAAAATCACTGTGGTAGATTACTGTTACACAGCTTCGCGATGGCTACTGCTCAGATTCGCTTAATAGGGCTCTCGTTGACGGCTGCAGTTTTTCTATTGCAGGTACAAAAAGTGACAAGAAAGACATTGCGCAACAATTTGCCAATCAAAGTAATGTGGCGGCTGCATTTTAAATGGAGGTGAAAATGCTGTAGACCCGCGTGCTAAAATTTGGGTGCACGTGAAACAACCCCAGACTGTCGAAATTTCCGGAGCCCTCCAATACGGTATTCCTCATAACCATATGTTGGTTTTGCGACGTAAAACCCTACATATCAATCAATCAATCGACCAACCAATCAAAGCAATGTATTCCTCGATTCTTGGGAATAAGCTTCACACATGTTACCAAACGTTAACCGCGTCCAGCTGCTAAGTGGTGGTCACATTTAGCACGGTGCTTTAGTGAGCTCTGAGGTTCACTAAAAGCCCTACTCAGAAGCAGTGCTTACGGTAGGCCTCCTATTCTTGTACCGTCATTCTCAAGCCCTAGATGACCACGCTTGCCCATTCATGTTCAACCACTTGCGTATCGGCCTTCATTCTATTGAAATTTTTCATTGTGACACACTCAGTGAAGCCACCTTCCAAGTACTTTATTCTTGGAATTAGTAAATTCAAGGAGCCTTACTCAGGTATAGGAATAGTATCATTCTATTCAGAAAAAGACATGGCTGATGCCTCTGTCATGCGAGTCACAAAGAGTCACAATGATTAAATTCTGTTCGGCAATAAACATAACAAATGCTTAAAGGGAAGAAAACAGTATATAGTCCTAAAATACGTTTAACAAAATATTATCGCAATATGTAAAATAAGAGGTCAAGAACGTGTCTGCAGACATATACAATTCTGAAAGAAACAAATAAACAAAAAACAAAAACCGACAGGATTGAAACTGTACTCTAAACAATTCCTACATATAAAAAATTAGTAATCCAACTTTATTAAGTGCATTCAATACAGTTAGGAAGAAGAATTTCCTTAAACCAATTTTTAGAGCCTTTTATACAAGCCAAAAACGTTTTATGTTTGTTTTATCATCAAATCATTTCTTGTTTGTTTTCACATCACACTCATTTTGTTATATTGCATCAAAACACTGCAACACATTATCTTGTACCGTCTCAGCATCCTCATCATTTCTTGAGTATAAACAATTTATTCGCGATCACCTGCAAAATGGTGGTGGTGGTGGTTGTGATGTATCAAAATCGGGGTTAACCTGGCCTAAGAAGCCGGCAATCGTTCCACATGAGCATCTCTTGAATTATAGCGGTCGCTCACTAAACGTAACTTAGCCCAGTGTTTCGCCGGAAAGTCATCAGGATTCTTTGCATGCTCCTCCTCGTCGCCGTCGATAATTCAGAGAAAAGGACATCTTTCAATGTCCCGTGCTTGTGACAATCTTTATGCAAGCTGTGGTATCATCTCTGCTCGTTTTCTGTCAAACTGCTGGCACAGCCAAATGAAATGTTTGATGTCGCCGATGTCACCACGAACGGCGCATAACGGGAAACCACCGCTCCCAGTGTTGAATGACCAAGCCGGCGTGTGTGCAGAGTCAGTTCTCAAACGGTAAAGCAGCGTCGCTTGTTCTCTGGAAAGTCCGTGGATTACGCATGACTGCTGCGGAAGCTTGTGAATTGCCCTGAAGTGATTGCGTATTACATTCTTGTTGTTCTGGTATGTTTTAGGAGCTCTTATTTTTGGAACGCACGTTCGCCCTTTCGGCAAGGGCATCAGCTTTTTCATTGCCTTCAGTTCCAACGTGAGATGAAATCCCCTGGAATTTCCCATTGAAGCTCTTGCCTATGAGGTGTTTATTGAGCGCCAGAGATTGCTTCGTGAATTTTTCTTTAGGTAGCCCTCGATGCAGTCGCTGTAAGGCGGACTGATAATGAGTCAGCACAACCACATCTCGAACAGAAGGCGTTTGCAATTTTCACAAAGCCGCGGGGATTGCTGTGCTTTCTACTGTTGTGGAGGACACACCACGATCCAGGCGGCCCGTTCATGACGCGTCCAGGGAGGGCATGCAGAAAGTCGCGGCGTAGCTATATTTCTGCGTGTACACTGATTCGTCATTAAAATGGTCCAAAACCAGAAACTTTGCTTTTACAGTGGAACAGTACGTTTCGTCGGCAGTTTAGGAACCCTGAAGTTACATGAAATGTCCACAAGGGACCGTGGCTGGTCGATAGGGCTCCACGGAGGTGATTTCAAGCCTAAATGTCGAAATGTGTTTAGCGCCACATGACAATGTGGGTCAGGTCTTGCTCTTAGCCGCTGGAGAAGGACCGTGCCTTTGGATAACTTGCCCAGTCTTGATAGCTGCGTCAACAAAGCCTGAGACGCTAGGAGGCGGAGTGGTAGAGGTTCAGCTTCATTGCTGACCTTCTTGCTTGAGGCCGTCTGAGGGACTCCCATTGTCAATCGCAGACCCTTTCTTTGCACTGTCTCTAAGCGTTGAAACTGGCTCGGTTATGGCGACATCAGTTGCAGCTGATATCGAATGTGGCTTGTTATGAGCGCAGTATTCAGCCTAAGCATCGACATAGGATTGTTGGCTCAGTGTACATCTGCCATGCCATGAAGAGCGTTGAGTCTCTGCACGGATGCGGTCACAATACCATCAACCGCTCGTCGCCCTAGTAACTTATCATCAATGGTAACGCCCAGGATACGAACACTCGTCGCTTAACTAATGGAATGGCCTCTCTTATTCAGCGACAGGTGCTTTGACTTCCGCCGGACCCCAGGGATGAGCATGAAGGCAGATTTTTCCGCTGATAGAGACAAGCAAAGTGTCGACAAATGGTCTTCAATGATTGTAACGGCGCCCTGCTCTATACGGGCCAAACATTTGTGTTGGTACCCTGAGATCGTGAGGGAGATATCATCGGCATAGATATTTGAACTGCTTTCGGAGCTTTCAGAGTGCCAGGAAAGCTGGCCACTGCCGCGTTATAAAGCAAAGGAAATTCTTGTGGAACGCCGTGAGAAACACTTCACTCTTCACTCGTGACATTTCCAAGCTTAACCCGGACATGCCGGTATCCGATATACTGATGTACGAAACGAAGAGCATTTCCCAAAACACCCTAAGCTTAGAGTCCGTTGACGACGCCTGTTTTAAGTACACAGTCATAAGCTCTGGCAACGTCCACGAAGACGGCGAGTGTCGAGAGGCCACTGACACGGTAGTGGTAAATGTGGCTCAGCAGGTGGAAAACACTGTCCGGGGCACTCAGCCGTGGGCGAAATCCCGTCATACACGTGGGCCATCTTACTTCTTGCTCAAAGTACCAAGTTAGTCTTGTGCATATGAGTCTTTCCATCAAGTCGACATGAGGTGAGGCTCGCAGGATCTTCTCCGGGCTTCAGCCTTGGCACCACCCATACTGTCTTCCATACCGATGGGATCTCTCCTGTGCTTCAGACATCAATGAAGATATCTAAAAAGGCGCGCTTTCGATTACATGGCAGATTTGTCAGCATCTGATTGCTCATCATATCGGGACCCAGAGCACAGCGTCTTCTCAATTTGCTTAGTGCCATACATAGCTCCCGAAATGTGAATGATGCACCTATTGTATGGGATAATTGAGGCGGCAGAGGTATCGGCACTCCTGCTGATCTGCTAGGTGTGTATTCATCTGCGAAGTATATTAGAGTAGTACTTGATTTCATGAATATTATTATGATTTCTTGTATATATGTATTTTTGAATCGATATGTAAACATTGTTTGTATTTCTTGCATTTCATAGCACTTGTACCCAATATTTACACTGCAGCTCAGTTAAATACTGCTGTTAAATAACATACCCTTGCAACTGGCCTTCAGTGGGCTCTGGGGTCCTACCTGTATATTAATAACCAAAAACTCTATGTATTGTACACGCAGTAAACTGATTAATTGATGGATCATGTTTGGAATGCCATTTACCTTCGTCGTTCATTCGCGTCACCTAATAATTCGGTGCATGAGTAGCTAGCCAAACGGTCATGAGAGCACTACGAGCCTAGCATGTGGTCATATTTTACATCATACGCCTATGGTGGTTATCATGTTCGGACGTGTTATTTATCTTCGTCGTCTATTCCCGTCACGTAATACCAAATTTGGTATATGTGCACCTAGCCAAACCGTCGCGAGCAGGCTATGAGCTTATCATGTGGTTGTATTTTACATGACATGCCTATCATGATTATCATGTTTGGATGTTTAATTTACATCTAATCACGTGATACTAAATTTGGTATATGTGCAGCTAGCCAAGTTTTACATGACACGCATGTCACGATTATCACAATTGGACGTCTTGTAAACCTTCGTCGTCTATTTACGTGACGTAATACCAAATTTGGTGTATGTGAAGCGAGCAAAACGTCCGCAAGTGTACTATGAGCGTAGGCCGTAGTGATGTTTATATGACACGCGTGTCATGATTATCATGCTTTGATATGTAATATACCTTCGTCGTGTATTCCCATCACATAATACCAAATCTGGTGTGTGTGGAGCTAACAAAACGGCCGCGAGTGAACTATTAGCCTAGCATGTAGTCATGTTTTACGTGACATGCCTATAGGATCACCTAGTGTGAACGTCGTCGTCTATTCATGTCACGTAATACCAACTTTGGTATATGGGAAGCTAGCAAAACCGCCGCAAGAAGCTAGCGAAAAGGACATGATATTGAGGAAGGAAAGGAGTACGAAGCGGCTAAATATTAGTGTAGCGCCATCATCATCGACCTTATTCTCTTCGCAATAGGATGGAGAGGTGGGTCAATTGGTAATTCCTGGTGGTTCAGCGAACTGGGAGCACGGGTGTAAACACAGACACAAAGCAAAGAGGCTGTGTGCCTTCTCTTTACTTTGTGTATGTTTTTACCCCCGTGCTCCCAGTTCGCTGAACCATCTTATTTTCATCGTCATTTTAACAACCACCATGCCGCGCTTCTCGTGTAGTTCATGCCTAGCTCGAGGTGATAGGTGGAGAAAAAGTTCACGTACTTGGTTGTTTGGGGTAAATCAGTGACATCGACTTTATTCAAAATACCCTTAGACGGCTTAATAAGGGCCATTACAACCATTTAGTGAGCCATGGGACTCCGCCCAGGATGGCGCTGGCAACGGAAGTTTTGTAGCGATGTTCCGGGCCCTCTGGACCACCAGTAGTCGCTGCTTGAAGTCATTGCTCTTGAGAAATTACCGCCAAGCCTCTTGGTTGCGTAGTTGTGCTGTGCTGCAGTTAGGACGCAGCCAGAGCATGTATGTTACAATAGGAATTGTTGCAAGCAAGCACGTGGGTGGTAGGTCGGGGTTGACTTTGTGTATAGTGGATGGTGTTATGTAGGTGTGTGTGCTCAGTGTTAGAGCTTGTTCTTTATGTTTCTGGTGCGGGGCTTGGAAGGCCGTCTTAGCAATAAAGTGACGTGATTGACGGGGTCAGATCAGCCACAGTAATGATGTTTCCTGTCTTGTCCAGGTGCAGTTAGCGTAGTCAATTAAACAGTAGCACAACAATGGTTAGAAATAGTAACCTAGGTGAGGAGGAGTGGATTGAGGGGAGTAGGAGCGAAAGCAGTTAGGTAGCGAGTAATATTAAGAATGAGTGGGGTTTGACGTCCCAAAACATCATAATAAGACATGCCGTAGTAGAAGGCTCCGGAAATTTTGGCCACCTGGCGTTTTTTAACGGGCGCCTAAGTCTAAGTTATGGGCCCCAAGCACTTTGGTCTCCATCGAAAATGTAGCCGCTGTGGCCGGGATTTTATCCCTTGAATTGTGGGTAAATAGCCGAGTGCCTCCGTGACTAGGCCAGCGCGGCTGGTGGGGGGTGAAGATAAACTTAAAGTTCTATAGTAAAATTTCCGCACAAGTATGAAAGGAAAGTCACTTTGACGAGGAAGAAAAGCAGAGGAGTAAGGCAGAAACCTAGTTGTTTAATAGGTCCGCACTATTATTGCGTAGCCAGACCAATATTTATATTAAAGTTTTTATAGTATACTGGAATATAAAATTCTGAAATGACAGCGCCTCAAGCAGTAAACTTTGCCTTGGGTAAACTTGCGCGAAAGACAGAGGGCTCTTTAATCGGAGGAAATACATTTCATCTGCCGACCAGGAAAAGTCTACACTTGAGATGGTCAGACAAGCGGAAATGCGAATGAGAACGTCCCTACGAAGCACGCCACTCACGCATTGCAAAATACTGCATCGACCTCTCAATCTACGTTAAAACATCCCGCTTTCAATATATCGCTGGGGCCTGTTTCATTATAAAATCTTTTGAAAACATTTCGTGGACATTGGATTTTTTGTGAAAGGTGCCTGTTGAAACTTGAACAAAGGGAATCTTCTTACTTTTATTTGATTTTTCTCTTTATTTTGCAAGACGTATGAGTGCTTTTTCGCAAGTCCCGGATCACTGTAGTAATGAAAATAGTAAATACGAGAGTTTTGTGTATTTCTTTCTTAGAAGACATTCTTACCAGCGGTGAATAGCAAGGGAAAGCGGTTGCTGATTACGTGTCATTGTTCTGGATGGCAGAGACACAATGGACACAGTTCTGACAAACTCTTTTGTAAGAGGACAAAGCGGGACCCTCGAAGAATGCTAGAAGAAGCAAACAGCGTTGAGGCTTTTATAATTCCTGCAAGAATAGAAAGACAGGCACATATGCCCAAAAATGTGGTCTCATTGGACCTTCTTTACACCTTTGGGAATACAAAGAACCGATCTCCGGCCATGCGAGGCCAATGATAAAGCTTCGTTCTAGACGTTAAGTAACATGCATTATCAAAAACGGTGGCATCTATTGAAATAATACATCGTCATTACCCCAACCGTCCCTACTCTAGCCGTGTTCAGTGGTTGCGTCTTACTGAAATAATGATTGGGAATACAAAGTCCTAACCAAAGAAAATTTTTTCCAGACATGTATTAAGACTTCTGATATACTTAGGTCATTTTCAGTTGTGCCTCCTCAGTTTCTCCGCTGCGTAACCAGAAAAGCACTTAATGATTGAACGAATTTCAACGCTCAAGAGCTTACCTTTAAAATAAATACATCAAGAGCGCAGTTTTGGTTAGATATGCATCAGTAGCTAGCACACGTAAATGCCTAGAGGTCAAGTGAAATCAGTAGCTGAATCTATGAAGCATTAAACTTTGCACAAACTCATATGAACCGTGGGTTGTTTATCATAAGTAATGATTTTCGTAGAAAGCACCTGTCATCTCACAATGAAAAATCAAACCGAATTTCCTTGATTAAGCTGGCGGGTCTTCCAGGAGAGTTCGATTGGCATTGCTCTCACAGGCATCGTTAACGTGACAAAAATATCATGTTCAACTGTAATCTGAACCCTGCAACACGAAGTTTTGTGAACGGTGATCTCTTCGCTTGCCAAAATGTTTCAAAAGCCTAATGAATTCACTCGGCATACAGCCCGTTGTAATTACATGTCTCATTACGCAATGGTACTTGTGTTTTTGTGTTCCTGCATACTGCAGGCAATCGGTACGGAGTCATCTACAAAGCACTGCGCACGGATCGCAATGTGACTGACATCGCCGAAATGGGCAAGAAATATTCAGTTAGGCCTAAAAGATGACTGACATCAAATGTTCACATGTGTAGTTTCGGCCTCCCTGAGTGTAGTTATCGAACTCCTAATAACGATTCGTGACTTAAAACGAAACTTAGCGACGAATATCTATTTCATTTGTTGAATAATATAGTGGTGTCTATAGGCTCACGCGTTAGTGTCACCAGGTTATGGTCTCCAGCATCGTCATTGTTACGTCAAAAGCGTTCATGAGAGAAGAAGACAACATAATCGAACTTAAACCTCGTTTTTCTTTATTTTTCGCTTTTTTTCAGTTGCTCTCTGTTTTTGTTTTTGTTTTTCATTTCCTTCTATCTCTTTTCAATGATTTTTGTTTCTCTCTTTTAACAATTTTCTTTCTTTTTCTCACTTTTGTGTTTATTTATAACTTTCTCTTCCTATCTCTTTCTTTCTGATTTCTACAGCGAATTCTTCATATGGTTAGGATTAATGAAATCCCGTCCGGCAGCGCGGTTTTCATTGGCAGTGTTATCAATTACGTCGTTCGCAGCGGCGTAACCAAGCGAGCGCGCCGTTGGCTACGTTGTGGGTAACGTAAGCCGTTCATCCCGTCGCCCCGAGCATGCTCAAGCTTCGCTCGAAACGTTCAGCATGGGTATTCCGTGGACAATTATAGAAGAGAGCCGACAGTGGAAAAGTGAGTGTCATGGGGCCGTGACGTTGATGAATGGAGCAGACAGTGTGTCGAACAGTAAACTGCTGATTGGGCCGAACTTGTGGTTTCGTAAAAGAGAAGTAAGGTTAAGGGAAGACACTGGCACGGATGGCGGCGAACTCAGCGTTGGCTGTCGATCAACATTCGCGGTTAGGCGCATCGACATGTATACACCTGCTATCGAATATTCTGGCGTTGTCACTAGCGACCGCGTGGGTTCCATAATTAATCTGTAATGGACGCGAAGTCAGCATATTCTTAACGAAGTAATCTTGCATAGTTCCGAAGCTTCTGGAACTGCAGGCGCAGTTTGCGCTGAGAATTACGTACAGAATAACGGGACGATATCAAAACTTGAGGAAGGAACGTAATAACGCCGTACCTTGTTTCTCTTTTTGCGATGTTATTATCTCATTTTCTTACTTTATCTTATTTAATTATCAGAAATGCCTCTATTTTCCAACGAAATTTTTGGGGATTCTTCAGGCGAAAAGCTGCATAGTACAACTTGAATGTGCCTGAAGGCCCTCACATGTCAGCAGTAACACTGAAACAAACATAAATACAGATGTTTAGCATATATCCGAATATAATACACCACTTTAATTGAAACTAGGAATTTGCAACATGCTGAATAACACTAGTGATTTCCTACGAAAACATGGTACTTAAAATAACATAGAAATGTAATACATATGTGAGAAGAGATGTGACAATACATTGTGATACATCAGAAACAATAGTATTTACAATACTAAGAAAAGCACTGCTATAAATATGACTATGATGCGCAATATGATGATCCTATGTATATTGAAACACTGATCGCGAAGTAGATAATATAACAGAAAATGCGAAAATGTAATAACGATGCCTTTTATATGTTCGTTCCGATTTACAAAAGTATTGTCTAATTTGTTTGCGAGTCAAAGTATTCGGATTAAATCTTTCCCCTTCCACTTTATCTAACAACGAAGGTAGGGTATGTCGTAGTGACTGCATTAGATAATTTGTGGGACTGAATGGTTCTAACCACCTGTCTTGGATACGAGTGTGAGAGCCACATTTTTTTGTATTCGAGTCGTGACGTATGTTTTAGGAAGGATTTGATATTGTCGGAGCCGAAACAAAATGAATATAAAAGTTGGTATTCGTAAAGATTTGTTGCACGTATTCTATTATGTTTGTGAAAAAGTTGCGCGCTAGGATGAAAATGGGGTACATTGGCTATTTGTCGAAGCGCGCGTTTTTGAAGTTGAAGTATTTATTGCTTCTCTCCCTATCTTTTTCTTCCCCAATTTTACAGCAAAAGCTTTATATGGTTAGGAGAAACGAAAAACCATCAGGGAGTGGTGTCCCGCGTGGTCTCCATTCGCTGCTTATCAATTACGTCGTTCCCAGCGTCATACTCAAGCATGCACACCACTGGCTACGTTGGGGGTGACGTAAGCCATTCAAGCCGGTTAACCGAGCACTCGCGATATTCGCCCGAAACCTTACACGTGGGTTTTCAGCCGGCAACTTTAGAAGAGCGCCGACAGTGGTAACACGAGAGAGCTCCCATTCGTCGGGCCGACGATAAAGTCCGGGTACAAAAACCAAAAGCGCAGCTATAATTCGCTAGCCTTCCAAGCCGCGCTAAATCATGACAGAGAATCGAAGCGTGTGTGATCAACGGGTCCTGCAAACCACGCTGCTAAGTTAGCTCGCGATGTCAAACGCTTGCAACAACGCCGCGCCATTGTGGGCACGACAGCGTCAACGTGATAATTAAGCGAGAGTGTTAGCTGGGGTGAACGCCTGATTTTGGCGGGAGTTCCTCCAGCGGCTCATTGGCTTCGGCTGCGGTGTCTGTTGCCGCTAGTGGTTTCAGAAGAACCACTGTGATTAACGCATTGCGAAGCACATTTAACCACTCATTACACCCCTCAAGGGCAGTGATCATACGAGACACAATATGCGGCGTGTCTAATAAACACTGTGGCAAACCCAAGCCGAACGTGTGTCCAACATCATTAGGCACGAACATGGCACCAATAATTGTGAAAGGCTTCAGTGTCACGTTGGGTTGAAGCCACTGTATTTGTACGGAGTGCTTTGGCGGGGAATGTTTTTTACTCACTTTCTTCATTTCTCTTTACCTGTTTCTTACTGTTTATGTAAACCCACCACGGTGGGCCAGTGGCTAAGAAAAACGGCTGGTGACCTAAAGTTCACGGGACTGAATCCCGGCCGCATTTTCGATGGAAGCGAAAATGTTTGAAACCTGTGTGCATCGATTTAGATGCACGATGAAGAACACTGGGTGGTCGAAATTCCCACAGCCTTTCACTTCGGCGTTTCTAAATTATATTGTGGTTTGAGGGCGTTAAACCCCACACAAATATTATAATCCTTGTGTGCTGTTGTGTGATTGTTTTTCATACTTATTTATTTCGATTTATTCAGCACGCTTTTTTCTGCCTTTTTAAGAATTTTTGTCCGTATAAGTATTACTTTCCGCATTTCGTGACTCTCTTTGTGTTTTTATTATCTCTTTCTGTTTACTTTTCTATGCCTATTTTTGATTCCACTTTATATCTTTCACATGCTTCGAGTGCTCATTTCCAGTGAGTAGAGTATGAACGTGATAAGGTGAAAGACATCATTTCCCAGCAATTCTTATGTCGATGTACGTGACTTTGAATGTCAGCGAAAATTCATAATCTTGTCCGTGACCGAAAATTAAACAAAGATTCAAATCAAGTAAATAAAAATCGTTATATTCCATTGACAATGAAATACAGGCCATATGCGTGGCAAGCAGGTATTTATCTATTTATTCATTGATTATAGTACCAACAGTAGAAACAAAAGTGGTAGGGGTAACCTCAAGAGAAAAGAAGAGAGCACATTGGATCAGGAAACGAACCGGGGTTATGTATATCATAGTTGAATTCAAGAATCAAAATTGGAGTTGGGCTGGGCACGTAGCTGGTACGCAGGGTAACCGGTACTCATTAAGAGTAACTGACTGGATTCTCAAAAAAGGCAAATGAACGAAGCGAAGACAGAAAGTTAGGTGGGTCGATGAGAATAAAAAGTTCGCGAGGTATAACGTGGCACCAGAAAGCAAAACACCGGGTTCATTGGCGGATCATGGGATAGACCTTTGCCCTGCAGTGGGCGTAGTCAAGCTGATGAAGATGACCAACAGCAACCAAGGGCACTAAACTTGGAGGAGGAGGGGCAGAATAGAATATCACGATACAGAATACAGGTTTAAACTCTTGAACATTACACTAAAAACACAATTCACTGCCCTCATCCGCCCACATAGTGTACTTTGGAGTAAACATTATAAGTTGGTTTCGTAATACCTTTTTGTATACAACAGCGTGAGTGCACTACTGCAGCCCCTGCAGTGAACTTGACTATGTACCATTTGAAGTAGCTTTTGCTACTTAAATAAGCAAAATTATACTAGTCGGCTGTTCCACAGACACATGGAATCGCTACAAAACGCTTCGGCATAAACTTTATATGAATGTTTTGAAGCGCGATGTTTCTCCTTCATGCATGTAACATTGTGTGGTAGAAGTGTAAATTAGCATGAGGTTCGAAAACATGCGAAGTGCTTACTGAATGAGCGTTTGAAAGGCCCACCTATTGCAAAGTGCTCAAGCATTTTTAGTAATCATCAGCTGATAAATCATTCACAAAGTGAGCAGCTGCGTAGGTTAGAATGTTGCTTTACGACCGTGTAGAGAGCCCTTCACTTACTCTCAACAAAAAGAAAAAAAAACTCTGGCATAATGGGCGTTTAACAACTATACTTGCAGTAGTCTTTCTTGAATAGTTTAGAACAGCCAATGCTACGCACCAATGCTACGCGCCAATGCTTCGTCTCCTTACGGTATGGTTGAGGAATGTGCCTGGAACTGAAGCTATAGGCTAGCAATTTAGAAGGCGATGGGCAGGGGTCTGATTATCCTATCGCGTTGTTCTCTTCAATGCAAAGCTGAAGGGCTTCTAATCATATTGTGTAAGGCTGACACGTCATGTGCTCAGCAGGGAGGCCTGCCCAATCGTCGTTGTGCATACTAACCTTAAGTTGTTTGTTGTTGAAATCAATTGAAGGAATGGAATTATTACGATCCATGCTGTAGTTGGTGCACCCGGAATAATATTGCGAACTGGGCCTCTGCAGCACAGGCTGGAGTTTCGGTTCTCGTCTTTTTAACTTACACTTGCCGAGGTAAAAATAAAAATGAACAAGGCAATAGCGTTTCGGGCCCCATGCGAGTCCCTTGATCACAATGATAATGTCAACATGGGCATGCGGCTATCTATTGGCCAGTAGGCGCAACGTGCGGGTAGAGAGCCCTTGGGCTGTTTATTGCACGACTGGTCAACATAATGGCAATGGATCTCAAAAACAGACTCGCAAACAAATGTTTTTTTTTCGTTGCGATGATAGTTGCTGTGTCGCAGCCGATACTGTAGCTAGTTTGATTATGGTGTTCTGCCAAAGCGCTTGCAGTTCTGCGGTCTTGGTGACGTAGTTCTTGTGTTGTTTCAAACGCCGTTTGATATACTCGCTCTCACCGATATACACGTCACATCTGAACTCTACAGTAGGTTTAACTTTTGTGTTCTCTAAAAAAAAGTGGCCGCCATTACCGGAAGCCATACCGTCACCATCTATTGTAGCAACGTGACTTGCTAGCTGCTTATCTATAAGCAACCGGGTGTACCGAGGTAAGTACGGAAACATTTTTCTAAATTTTTATTCCTATGTGGTAGTGCTACAAGTAAACAATTACAAAAGGTGTCATAATAGTCGTAAGCGGAAGCACGCATGACGAGTGGACGTTGCGGACGATCTTTAATCTATTTTTTCTCACAAGTTACATAAGTTACACTGCTGAATTAAAATAGGTTGCGATGCAGCGCGCGCAAAACAAAACTATATAGATAGACGTGTGTCGTTTAACATCCCAAAACCACCATAGGAAAACGAGAGACGCCATAGTGGAGGGCACCGGAAATTTTGACCACCTGGGGTTCTTTAACGTTCGCCCAAATCTGAGCACAGGGGCCTACAACATTTTCGCCTCCATCGAAAATGTTGTACAAATTTTCACCTCCATTCGATTTCGCGACCTGGAGCTCAGCCATCGAGTACCTCAGCCACTAGACCACCGCGGCGGGGCGCACAACTGAAATAACAGTATGAGCCCCAGTGTCTATAACCATAATATACGGAATGTATACACAATGTAGGGAATACAGGTAATTATAGGAAAACTGTAATGCAGTGTCTGCCATGTTGTATCAGTGGATACGGTGCTCGGCTCCTTATCCGAAGGTCAGTGGTTCGATCCCAATTATGTTGGTGGCATTTCGGTGGAGGCTAAATGATAGAGGCTCGTGTGACGTCAGTACACGTTAGACAACACCAGATAGTTGATACTCCTGAACCTTCTACTACGGCGCCCCTAATTATATTGTGATGCGTGGCGTTGGATAATAAAGAGTTTTGCACAGCATTAATTTTCTGCTGTGTTGCCGTACTTATACACGTTTCAGTTGTTGCAAAACTTGTTGGAAAAACAGCTTTCTGATAAGAAAGCTCCGTTTTTAGGTTTTTTAAAAAGACGACAAGAACAGCACGTTGGAAAACCATCTTTGCTGCCGTTTTCGAGAAGTAGTCAAAGTTATGAAACATCTAAAAAGTGCAGAGAAAGTGTGGATCACGTGTGGAACAATGTGACACCCTTTATTGATTGACAAAGCTGATTTGGTCTTCCTGAAAGGCAGTGCCTTCGTTATTTCACAAAAAAAAACTATTGTTGACGTATGGCCCGTAATGGTCTCGCCGCATAAGTTGCAAGTGCGTAGTCTTTGGCATCTTCTACATGTATACACGTGAGGGAGACCGCAGAGAAGATTTTAGGAAAGACGTTGGGCTCTTTTGCGTTCAGTACAGCTTGAAAGTAACGCAAGGAAGCAATGTCGCCCCACAGGTTCATTTCGTGGTAATATGGCTCATCCCAGAAAGCTCCTTACAATATCTTATCCGAGTTTGAAGATAGTAAGCGTGAGCGTGCCAAGGCACCAGTCGCCTTTATAAAGTTGCGAGCCTTAAAGCAATCGCTACTAGAGACCATATATAAGACTGAAAGGGATCGGCTAGCATTCCCAATAAAAGTGTGTACGATATTATTAACACTGCTGCGATAGTTGTTGCATGACTTCTTGATAGGCATCCAGGGAAAATAATGCGACAGGTAAAGTCGATAGTGATCCGGAATACTAGAATAAATGAAGTGCGATAGGGTTTCGTGATAAAAAAATGAAAGGACTAAACAGAGAGAGGGTTTCACTTTATTAGGCAGGAAATATTGGGATCACAATATTCGAACACTTCGTAAACCGGCCTCAACGTAACTATTAAAAAAGAACAATGGCCAACGAGCCATTTGTAGCGCGATGGCACACGTAAATGCACAGTCTTTTCTGAGACAGAAATCTATTTTGTCCCCAAGCATAATTAGTTTTTTCAACCAGATTTTTAGTGTTTTTGCGAAGAAGCCAAAAGTTTTTGCGAAGGACCGTATTTGACCGCGTTTTCAAGGGAGAACGTTAGCCACCTTTAAAAATTATGCAGAACTAAAAGGTTGATGAATTCGTCCTCAGCTCCCAATTGCTAGCTTCCTAGTTAGCTTAGTTGTTGGAGCAACCGCCCTGAAAAGCTACTGGTTCTAGGTTCGATCTTTGAGTCAGGCTGATGCTTTGGCAACGAATGAGTTTTCAGTCAGAGAAATATGTCGTCATTTTATGTGGCGTTCAGCTGTAAAGGGGCAGTTGTCCATATTCCACCTACTTGATCTTTCAGTAAACAGATTTGCAATTGACGTAAATCATCTCAAATATTTGCCCTTCATCGTAACAAATTCAACTATGCTGTAAATAAACGCCTGTTAAAGAGGTAGCCACAAGGCGCGTAGAATTTCCTACAATATTTGGTAGAGGCAACTCTGGCGCTGCCATAGTTCTTTCATTGTGTGAATGATAGGTGGTGAACGGATTGGCCCAATCTTCATGCTTGCGGCTTCAAACGCACTCGTGACATTGTTTATCATTTCGCTTTTAAGCTTGTTTAGTTTAAAAGATTGAATCGCTCAGAACTTCGTTAGTCAATTAGGATTGTAGAGCCTGAGAAGGCTATAGTGTTGAACTGTAACTGCTAAACACAACTGAACTTCTGACGACAAAACGGTCTAGGCATCCGGAGCAAAACTGAGCTAAAAGAACGAAGATTAGACAAATCCATCTGCACCCATCATTCCAATGCTAGCTGAAGCGTTCCGCTTTGCAGCTCTCAGACACCAACGCCGGCTGGAGTTCCCTGAAGGGATTTTATAGGAAACTCTAACATGAGGCAAAGATGATGCTGACGATGATGATGATGAAGGCGAACCTCGTTGGATAATTGGCACGTACGCTCTCAGGGGGATCGGCGAAGTGTCTAGTAGATTGTACGGTATAAAATTTTTAAGTGCTCCAATAGAAGTTACACAGCGAACACCATGGACGACAAATGAGGAGCCTATACTGACACAAGGCGGCGACGATGATTTCACATGGAAGTGCCCCGCTCACACGGACGAAGCCGACAGAATCAGGGGTTTGGGATATCATGCAGTGATGCGGAAATATCGATAGTACTATTGATACTTTGAATAGTTCTGTCACTATCGAGCCATCGACGGTAGGATAAACTATCGGTAACGCTATCGATAGTGTATTCGACAGTGCAGTACCGACAGCGTAAAGTCAGCCGCGTGAACTCATGGCCGCCGAAATTTACTTGTGCGTGTAGTAAAGAGTGGAGCAGGATGAGAAGATTTCAAGGTGGGAAAGTTAACACGTTTGTGTCCTCTCACCAGAATGTTTCGCTGACATGCGATAAGTGGAGCTGTTCAACTTTGAAAGATAGATGCCGTTAGGACTTGAAGGTCACGTCATCAAATCCCGGCCACCGTGGCCGCATATTTATTGAATGCGACTGTTCTTGAAGCCAGTGTACTGAAATTTAGGTGCACGTTAAAGTACCCTCAAAGTGGTGAAAGTTTACAGAGCCCTGCATCAAGTTCACCGTATAATGTTGACATGGTCGCGCGGTGCCAAACCACCACAATTGTTGTCAATTATTATCTTAAACCCATTACATACGCCGGAACAACAATACTGACGACTCCATTTTAAGAATTGAGTTTACGTAGGGCCCGCTCAGAGAAACTGTCAATGCACCTTGGCCTAGGTGTATATTATAACTGCAAAATGTTTTATTATCTTCGTTTATACCGCCTGTATCTGCTAGACGTGCTACACAAGAATACCAGCACTGTTGACGTATCAGTACCGGAAAACAACAATGCCGCGTTTAAATACTTTCTAAGTATTGTAAAGCTTGTAAAAAATCAAGTTTTGGTTTGTCAACAAGACTTAGACAAGCTTCTTTAGGAAATCTAGGATCTTCCAACAGCATTCACAGTGGAAAAACCAGGAAACATCAAAAGCTTAGAACTTGCTATGAATAAGGTAACTAGGACAGGTAGATCAGGCCATAGGTGGACATCGTGACGAGAGCTGCTACAAAAAACGAATCCATAAAGTTATCACTTCACATATTTTATAACAATAAAACTTGCACAGACCGCAGTGAGTGGCGCAGTTTACGGCTTCCCTATAGCTTTCTTCACACGTATCATGTCCAGAAAACATCAGAACACTTGTGCCGGACAGCATGTTAGAAATGCCGTCTCCCCTCGAACAAGCGGTAACGGCAATCGTCAAAATTTCTGATTATCTTCCAATGGCATCATCGTATCTACAATTGGTAAATTATCGGTTCCGTTATCCCAAGGTATCAAGTTCACACCTTGCCGGTGGCGAGGTGCCCTTTCGTTCACTTTACTTTCTGCAGACTTTTATTGTAATCGCTACAGCTTCACAGGTAAAACACCACAAGTAGGTTCATTTGTACATTTCTTCGCTTCGCAGTCCGTTTTGGCTAAGGTTATGACAAGATATTTGAGAGATTAAGGTGAACCTTTTTAATTTATTCAAATGAGTATATTATGCCAAACAAAATCTTTTCCGTTGACTTTCAGCTTATCACATACAGGTGACGCTTTACAGCCGTTTGCCTGCTCACTTTCAGCTGAGCGCCCCGTTTGGACCATAGTTTTTTTATTCTCGACGAGAATTATTCGCTAATGGAAATTTATGTTGCCTTCAGCTTGAAACACTGTGATAAATTGTTAGAATTTTGCAGAAAAATTGAATGGCCTTAGTATTACTGCGTGTGGGCTTTGTGCACGTTGAATACCAATTTTGTGAATCCGCTCAACTGTTCTGACCTCTAAAGTCAAGTAACTCTTCGAATACAGTTGTCTTCACTTCGTCCTCTAGCGATCGATTGTCTTCATTGAATGCTTCACTAACGCCATCATTTATGAGGTCGCTACGTCGGCTCTGATTTTCCAAGTCATCTACTTTATCTTCGAGACTCTGAAGAAGCGTGTTAGTATTGTCAAAGGCTTGATCACATTCCGCAAGCTTATGTTCTAATTGATTCAAACGTCTGAGCTCTTGTTGAATACTGTCGATTTTTTGTTTATTACACTTCACTGTTGTTTCAATGTGTTTAAGATTGCTCGATAAGTCTTCAGCGTTTAAGAAGTTTTCGTCAGTTCTTTCCTGGTCTATATCAACATTTCATCAGCAGTATTAACTTCAGTGTTAGGCCCAAGTTCAGCTCAATGGCGCCATCCATTGGCAGCGATGTGCAAATAACACCAGTGCAGTCAAAAAGCATAACGAAAAGAAAACGTATACTTGATAGCACGATCAATGTTAAGCTGTCATTACGTACAAAAGAAAACTTATCGCCAATCTGTGCGAAGAAAAAACGAAAGGCTTAGGCATCCGTCTGCAGCCCTGGTGCGACTACGTCCACTGAAAAACTTCGTCACGGGGTCGCGGTTTATATAATACTTGCGATGCTTCATTGTTGACGTCAACATGCTCGCCAGGCGATATATATGCAGCACACCTGGCAATGTGTAGGTGGATTGCTGCGTAGTACTGCCTACGCAGAAACGAGCAGCAGCTTCATAAAAGTACACTTGATGGGGTATCAGGCCCTTTTGAACAGCGGTAAGCTCGGTCGGGCCGATGAGTCAAATGAAAGCTGGACGAAAAAACGAAAGGATCAGCCATTCGTCCACAGCCGTGGTGCCGCCAAGTCCACATAAATAACCGGCCTTTGCTTTTTTTCTTAACCTTAGTTAAAATACTTTTGCCGTAAACCTAGTTCTCTCGCCATAATGGTCAGGAAGTGCTGGAAAAATATATTCACCTTGTTACAAGGAATCGTTTCTCTGCAAATGCACTCGGTACGTTCTCTAAGGGCCACGTAGATTTCACGAAGCAAGTGTTTCGTTATTTGTCCTCTGGCATTTTATTATCATCCAAAATCAATTCAAAAGGTAAACTGCAGGAGTTCATGTCCAGTGTATATTTAATCTGTGAAGGGTTTTTGATCATGCTATCCTAACCCGAGTTAACGCTTTGCTCGAACACATGCTGTCATGGCGATCTTTTTGCCAACGGCATTTAGGATATGATAACAAATGCATGGATTTGGTTCAAATTCTCTCATCTGTCTGTGCAGTAGAAACCTGAGCGTTCGTCATTCTCGCTGTTTTTGGTGTTTTGCCTGCGTGTGCGCTGTACGCAAGTTCATAATATAATTCTCCCACGGTATCGTCTCTAATTCAGTTATTTTGTTGTATTATGTATCATGAGAACGAACTTGACTGAATATATGTCGCTTCTAAACTTCATTCACAGCAGAAGTTTCAGTGGTTTCAGTGAAAATTTCTAACACGTGAAAAGAAATTTCAAGCGCAAATGTGTCGGCTGTGGCTTCCCTGGTTTCACGTTACGACAAAGGAACTCCTAATATGGGTTTAACAGGATTAACCTTATTATCCTTACCCTTGTTTTGTCGTCAATAACTCTGGTGGCTTACAGTTTATGAGAAAATTACGCAATCAGTTGTAAATGACTAGCCAGACCAACAACCAAACGCCAAATACTAGAGCGACCCAATCCTATCGCTCAGGAAGGAATCGATCTCGCTTGATTGAAATTGGAGAGTACTCTAGATTCTGTAGCTCTGGCAATATATTCTATACTTATTGCGTCTACCACGTTTGACTTCCCCGCTGCTGAAGCTAAATTCGTTTTATGTACGGCTGCAGTTCAGTCAAGAAACCTCTCACGAAAGATAACTCAATGCTAAGAGACGTGTGCATTTAGACAAAAAGAAGTTGTGAAGACAACTATCACCGAAGTATAGGCTCACTCTATCACCTTGAACACGCTGCATGGCAAAGTGCATGAAATAGTGAGATGAGGGTAGTGAACATCGCGGGTGCTATTGCTGGTTTAAAAATTCAGAAATACAAGCTTTTCTGGCTAAAATAATACGCATCAACGTCTGTGTATGCTACAAAAACAAACTTCTTCATTGATTGTCTCCTTGTGTAAAGAAATTATTTCTCTTACTCATGAACTGTGGGCCACAAAACCAGGTTACGTAACGAAACCCATTTTTTCAGGATCATTATGAAGATTTCGTTGACGTTAACGAAGACAATGATGAAGTGTTAGCACAGTAGCTGCTTTGGTGCCGTTCTACATTTTCAACAGCGGGACTCCTGGCTCGTAAGTTTTTTGTAACCCTTTCTCTTTTCTCGCTTTATGTCTTACTTCAATTCGCAGTGAGAAATTCACCGCTGAAGTGATGCTAACCAGTCACTTTGCGTGTTATCCTTCGATTCCGTTCCCGATTCTTTCCTGCTTCCTTTGTTTAAGCCAATACGCCTTACGCTGCACACTTACTGCTGACCATGCAGGTTTTCGCGCCCAACTGGAGGACAAATCGACCGAGCGAACAGCGAATAAAAGTTCTGTGTATATGTCAGTTTTAGTCTTACTGACAACCCTCAGTTGCAAGTGCCTTTCTCTGTGGGTACTTTTTCGTGGTATCCAAGTGCTGCTTTGGGATTTTTAATAGTTTTAGTCGTGGGTATTTATGTGCGAGTGGGCTTGTGAAACTTGTCGAGAGTTTGAAATGCTCAGCAGTTTTTTCGCGAGTGGATCAAGCTGTCGAGAAACACTTTCGCCACATACACTAGAAACGTAGCTGCCAATAAACGCAGCGGAATTTTATATACAGTACATGAACGACTAGCTGATAGCAAACTTTTGCTGTAACATAAGAAGACTAGCTACAAAAATCACAGCATATTCATGGAGAGATGATGATGAGTGGGGCGAAGCGTCTGTCAGTCTGTCTGTGCATCCTTTCGTGCATGAGTGCGTCCGTGCGTTTGTCCATCCGTCCATGGGTCCATCCATTCATCTATTTCTGCGTTCATCCGTCTGTCCATGCGTCCATCGATGCATCTGTTCGTGCATCTGTCCGTCCGTCCTCGCGTTCGTTCACCCGTTCGTCTGCTTGTCTGTCTGCCCATCCATGTGTCCATCTGTGAACACTCCAAGCACCGCCTTCTCGCATTTTTCAGCATATATTAATCATATAAAATTACCACCATTCAGTGGACATTATAAAGACTAAATGAGGGGCGGCTAAGTACTACTATGACGAATACTACTATTCTACTACATACAACGCGGACGTATGACCCACGTCTTAAGGAGCTTCACCCTAAAATAAGGCTTCGCATGGTCATGTACCCGGTGCTCTTGATTCAACCATAACATACGCCTGTGCGTGCACCTCCATACGCTGTGAATGAAGCTGCCTTGGGTTAAAAAAGGTTTGTTTGGTGAGTGCTGCACTCAATGTAAGCCCATAGTTGTGCGGTTTCCTCCTCTATACTTTATTAGAAATATAATGGCCCCAAAATGTAACTTTAGAGACACGGGTTTTAAGACGGGCTTATCAAGCAGCTAAAGATGCTTTAGCTGCTTAATAACGTCTTTATTGCTTGTCGTGCTCTCACTTTTAGGCTTGTTTTCACAAACGAAGCTTAGCCTTTAATAACGATTTGGATAACTTATCGACGCTTAAAGCATTATACAGGCCAATTTTGTAGGTGAAGTAAATTGAAGTCGGCGCTTAAGTACCAAAACTGAAGCACAGCCATTAAATACATTAACTGCTATACTTTCACTGCTTTTTCGTGAAACAATATTGCGGACCACTTCGGCAGTGTCGCCGACTTCACCTAATTTAAGGGCTCGTGGAAGAAATTACACAGACGAAAAACATATCATTACGCGCCGCCATCACTGCAAGTTCTAAGGGATCGATATATTTATCTAGCCGTGGTACCACTTTTTCAAGCGAGTGGTGCTATGCCTTTTGCAAATGCGGCCGCAGATACCAAAGCGATACGAACACAGTTACCCCCCCCCCCCCACACACAGCATGCTTATGACAACCGTGAAATACATTTGAAATGTGAAGTTCTTTCGCGTGCTTCTTGTATATAGTCAGGAGTCGGCAACAGCTCTGCAGGCGGCCAGAACAGCTTACGTCCGTAAAGTTGCTGTGGGCGCTCTACTACGTGTATCGGCCACTTTTGTCTGCACAACAGCTGTAAACATCCGTACGTACGTTTGTAACACAGCAATGTAAAGGCGGTTTTTATTATTGAAAAAGAAGGAACGCACATGGGTGCTCTGAAAATAAAAGAAGTTACAACAAGAAACACCAAAACCTGAAGAGAAAACAAAGATTCTAAGCAGTGAAATGCACGTACGTTGACGAAAGAAGCACTCGTATTGCATGCGATATCTGGCCACAGCAACAAACGCTTGAAGACAATGAGTTAACCACATGCTGCGGCAACCACAAATTAGCGACAAAGGTTTAGTGGCGACTGCTCTGTGTGGCCAGCCGAAGGCATAAATGACAAAAGTGAGAGTAATGTATTCTCCTATAAAACATACTTTCTGAAATACTATACTTTTACGGCCAGTGTTCTGCAAAAAATTGCAGTAGCTCATTTGTGCATTATTCAATTATAATATCAGAGAACTTCTATAACCACGATCTTAGAAGCCATACTTATGAGGAAAAGCGGTACTGTCGTAAGTGAGCCGCAAGTGTAAGTTTTGAAACTTTTTTCCGAATCAAACCCAGACCTATACTTTCCACATGCTTTCAAAAGTCTACCTATCGTCCATCTTCAGTTGTGTTCGTGAATATATATGGGTCTTAGCCATACTGTTACCTTGGTAATACGATAAGTTTATATGAATAACAATATGTGAATATTGCCACGGGTATTTTGATTTCACAAGACAGACAGAAGCCAGTGTGTCACCAGGGATACACTATGCAAATTACTCGCACGATATGATGCATAGTTTAACATGATTTAGCATGCATTTATTATATTTGCATAAGATGAAGGTTGAGTTTGTTTGATTAACATTTACATGCGTGGTGCATTTTTTACGCTAGACATGATATATTATTATCCTGTGTTTTAAGTTTCCATTTATTTATCACATCTCACGTGGTGCAAGAATATTTCAGCTCTACCTCATCACAGAGGTGAGCTGCAAGTTAGCTAAAGTAGCTTCATTTTTCTTCGCGTGATTTCTTCTCGGTAAGGCTCCTATTCACATTTCTTTTAAATTTAAACCACCATGGCAGCCTAACGTAGCCTTATATACAAGCTACGCTTGTGTCGTCAGAACGTGCTTTGGTAGGAGCTGCAAGCTTAGAAGCAGCACAGTCTGGCTAACAGGCGCCGAGACGTCTGCATATATGGCATGCATGTACTAGAGACTAAACAGCGCTTAAGTGCCCTGAGACAGCCGCGGGCTGGTTTATGGTGTAAACTTTCAAAGTGCAAACTGCTGTGTACGCTGACTGGCGTACATTTGCTGGGTTTAGGTAACATTGACGTGACGTCCACTAGCCTATGTGACTGCGAATGTTAGTGCGGTGGAGCTTAGCAAAAGTGACCGCACCAGTATGCGGAGTTGAATTGCGGCGAACAGTAAACGTATACAAGCAGAATGTCACGCTCTGAGCTGGCACGTGCGTAAGCTGTGCAGTTGTGATGTGCACGGAAAGCAAGTTTAGCCAAGATGGTGTACGCCAATAGCTATGGGAAACTCTACAGCGAAACTAACATGCCTTTGTTAAATCGCCGCGAACACGATTCTACGGAGGCATTCATTACGCGGAAAGTTAATTTATGATCTAAGTAATTGCTACAGCACAATGAAATTTTTTTGGTTTGGCATGAGTCAGCAAAATTTTAGCTTAGACAATCCAAGTTTGAACACAAAAACACGTTTGGTTGCTTAATTTCCGGTTAAAGAAAAGTACAATCGCATTTTAAAGTCAATTTTCTCTTCGCAAGAAAACTATTATAGAGAGATATACTCAGTAGATAGATAGATAGATAGATAGATAGATAGATAGATAGATAGATAGATAGATAGATAGATAGATAGATAGATAGATAGATAGATAGATAGATAGATAGATAGATAGATAGATAGATAGATACGCAGATTGACGCCAAAAGTGCTTGAAGTACGTAAAAAGTGCTTGGCATTTAAAAAATGAACTCGATCTGCCTTTTACTCAGTCGCATTTTTATGAAACTTCAATGATGAAAAGGACACCAAACTTTGATGCAATGAAATTAGCGTAAACTTCATTTTTTTTTCAGGTGAAATACATTTGCTCCGGGTTGTTTGTATGCATTGTTTGCCTCATTGAGGAACATTCATTTTGTGAATCCAGAGAATCTACCCGGACCATATGTGTTTCGACGCAACATATCTGAGCTTTTTATTCATGGCCTGATGCAAGCAGTCAGATAGATTGGAACGCATTAGATTTTAGTGCTTAGCATCACTGACGTCAAATTTTTTATGGTCCCAGAGTGCCGGTTCGCAAGCTTACGTTGTTAACTTGTGTGTGGTTTACTCGGAAACAATGAGGTGGCGAGAAAAACACGGTGAGTTTTAATGAAGCATCTTCCACATTTCTCTCCATGTTATTCGACTGAGCAATGTTTTCTATCTTGCAGTATTAGAAACGTGCAGTATTAGAAACGCAGTATTAGGTGGGCTAGGCAGCTGTGCCACGTCGCAGCGCACTTACCGCTTCGCCCTGGTCATGCAGGTATCCCTGGCAATGGTCCTGCACCTACTGCTTCCCGCCCTGGTGAATCCTTCGTTGGATTTTTCTTGGAATGGGACGCTGCCACCTTGCGAAAGCGAGGCAGGTGCTCGCCAATACGCAATCATCGCGGCTGCACCACTGCTGGCAACAACACTACCGGACCCCCCAACCCTCACTTCAACCTGGACAGCACCATCGCAGCCAACATCATCGCTCCCCCCAGCTATAAAAGAGCAACGCCCGTCGGCAGCACTTCGTGGGCTAGGCAGCTGTGCCACATCGCAGCGCACTTACCGCTTCGCCCTGGTCATGCAGGTATCCCTGGCAATGGTCCTGCACCTACTGCTTCCCGCCCTGGTGAATCCTTCGTTGGATTTTTCTTGGAATGGGACGCTGCCACCTTGCGAAAGCGAGGCAGGTGCTCGCCAATACGCAATCATCGCGGCTGCACCACTGCTGGCAACAACACTACCGGAACCCCAACCCTCACTTCAACCTGGACAGCACCATCGCAGCCAACATCATCGCTCTCCCCAGCTATAAAAGAGCAACGCCCGTCGGCAGCACTTAGTGGGCTAGGCAGCTGTGCCACGTCGCAGCGCACTTACCGCTTCGCCCTGGTCATGCAGGTTTGTGGGTACAATAGCCTATTTGCTAAAAAGACAAGTAACTACTACTTGGTGCAGCTGCCGAGCCCACAGTGCCTTTGTGAAATCATCCTTGAGTGCGCCCATACCACCTCCTCTCTACTGTTATTATTGTCCGGTGATGTCGAGACTAATCCTGGCCCAGAAATGCAAGAAATACTCACCGAACTACAAAACATTTCCGCTGGGGAAGCTACACTTCTCACTGAGGTGCAAGAACTTAAAAACCAGCTATCGACAACCAACCAAACCATAACTGACCTAAGTAAACGCATGACTGAAGTAGAAAACCACTACCAGAACCTGTCGCCTCTACATGCAGATCTTGAAGTGATCCGTACGGACGCAACTGAAACGAACCGTTTGGTCTCCAAACTAGAAGCTAAATTAGACGACGCAGAAAACCGCTCACGACGTAATAACTTAATATTCTACAACCTTCCCGATCCTAACCCAGCCGAAACAAATGCAGAAGCAGAAGGGCTTATTATCAGACACTGCCGTGAACACCTCCAAGTAGTCATCGACCCAAAAGAAATAGATCGCGCACATCGCCTCGGACGCCATGCCACTAATCGCAACCGCCCTATGATAGCAAAGTTCACCTTCCATAAAACCAAAGAGGCCGTACTTACAAATGCACCCATGCTGAGAGAAACCGACTTCAGCATCGGCGAAGACTTCTCCCAGTCTGTCGAACCGCTCGCCGACACTTAGTTAATTTCGCGAAAGCAAAATCAGCAAAGTTTCAGATACGTTATAAAACCCTTCATATGGGCTCAAAACGTTACATTTTCGACAATGCTTCACAAACTGTAAAAGAAATCGCATAGCAAATCCCTCGAACGAAGAAAGTAACGAACCGCCCCCGAAATCTAGCACAAAACAATCTTTCCTTATCTGTAATCTTTACTAACATACGCAGCCTTCTACCGAAACGAGAAAAAGTATCTAGCCTTGTGACGTCATCCAATGCCAATCTTGTTGTATTAACAGAAACGTGGCTTACCGATGACGTGACGGACACTGAAGCTCTTGCAGATCTTCCTAACTTTCACCTATACCGAAAAGATCGCGAATGCACTCGCGGAGGAGGCGTACTGATCGCCGTCGGCCCGGAATTATCATGTTCCGTAATCAACATAGCATCTGACATAGAAATCTTATGGCTACATTGCCGGGCTCCACCCCACACAATACTGCTTGGTGTCTGCTACAGACCACCGAATGCAAATCCAGACTTCACAAACAAATTTAACGATATAGTAAATGCGCTCACCAAAGCCCACCCGAATGCCCATATTTTGCTGTTTGGTGACTTTAACCTTCCTAATATTAACTGGCAAAGCGGAACAACCGCACAAGGAAACCAGAAAGACTCGAGAGAATTTCTAGATGCTTGTTTCAACTTTAACTTATCACAACTTGTATCCGAGCCAACACGTGTTGCCGCCAATTCCGCAAACATCCTTGATCTCATTCTAACCACCCATCCTTCTAGCTTATCGTCGATTACCTATCTCGATGAAATGAGCGATCATAAAGTTATCCATGCAGATTTCGCATTTTCCCCAGAGCGCCGTGAAATGCTAAACAAAACAATATGTTTATATGATAACGGTAACTACCAAGAAATTAACAACGAACTCAGTAGCTTCTTCCCAGATTTTGAAGCCAACTTCCGTAGCCGATCCGTCAATGAAAATTGGATAGTTTTTAAACAAAAAGTTATTGAACTAAAAAATAAGTTTATTCCGAAGACCACATTTCGTGCCACGCAGCAAAAGCCCTGGTATACTAAAACATTAAACCGACTAAGCAACAAGAAAAAACGCCTTTTCCGCCAGGCAAAATCTAAAGGAACGCCATGCGCATGGGATAAATACCACTCCGCCAAAAATGACTATCTTACAGCAATTCACAACGCCAAGCACGCATTTTTTAACACGAACCTACCCAACATGCTAAGTGATAACGTAAAAAAATTTTGGCAGACCGTCAATCCAAAACCATCTCGCACTATCTCCCTTACTAACGAATCCGGTGAATTGACCACAAATGCTGAGTGTGCTCATATTTTTAACATTGCATTCTCGTCGGTGTTCACCAGAGAACCTAGTATGCCTTCCGTTCCCACAACCACCCTGATAGGTTCCAGCATGCCTGCGCTAGCATTTTCCGCGGACTGCATTTCTTCCCTAATAAAAAACATTAAACTTTCCTCGTCATGTGGCATTGACGAAATTAATTCTAAACTGTTAAAGAACATTACCGATACAATTGTACCATACTTGCACCTCATATTCTCACAGTCACTCAGCACCGGCGACCTTTCGAATGACTGGAAAATTGGTAAGGTCGTTCCAGTCTACAAAGCAGGGGACAGCAACTCCCCACTCAATTATCGTCCCATTTCATTAACAAGCATCCCATGCAAAATCATGGAACATGTCATATATTCTCATGTTATCAACTTCCTCGATTCCAATAGTTTCTTTCACACCTGTCAGCATGGCTTCCGCAAGGGACTTTCCTGTGAAACACAATTAGCACTCTTTCTTCACGACATACATACAAATCTTGACACCAACTTTCAAACTGACGCCACTTTCCTTGACTACGCAAATGCATTTGGTACAGTTCCACACAACAAACTAATACAGAAATTATCCGGGCTAAATCTTGACCCTAACGTGTTAAGATGGATGAAATCTTTTTTAGCTAATCGTTCTCAATTCGTGCACGTAAATAATGAATCCTCTGAACCTCTCGAAGTAACGTCAGGAGTACCGCAAGGGTGCGTCCTTGGCCCCTTGCTATTTCCAATCTACATTAATGACCTACCACTAACTGTGTCTTGCAAAATCTGCATGTTCGCCGACGATTGCGTGATCTACCATACAATAACTAATGCTTCCGATCAACTAACTCTACAACACGATCTGAACAACATTCAAGAATGGTGTGACAATTCGCTTCTCAAACTTAACCCCAACAAGTGTAAGGTTGTCTCATGCACTCGCCGCAAAAATCCTTTCCTATTCCCATACCAAATCACTAACGCCCCTCTAGAAATAGTACAGTGTTTCAAATATCTAGGTGTCACACTGTCCGCCGATCTAACTTGGAATGCGCATGTCACAAACATTATCTCATCTGCAAACAAAATATTGGGATTCGTGAAACGTCATCTGCGTTGCGCACCTCAACACGTAAAACTTCTCGCATACACATCCCTCATCAGGCCAAAACTGGAATACGCCTCTGCAATATGGAATCCACCTCAAATTTACCTAATCAATGACCTTGAATCAATTCAAAATCGCTCAGTCCGATTCATACATTCGTCATATTCTTATGACATCAGTGTTTCATCCTTAAAAGCCCAATCTGGATTGCAGCCACTTGCCCTTCGACGCCGCATAGCCACTCTTTCCCTGTTTCATAAGCTGTTTCATTCACCCGTCAACCATCCTCCATACGTCATCACTCCGACGTACATTTCGCACCGCACCAGTCACCCCCTCCAAGTCTCCCGTTACCGCACTAGGACTGCTACCTTCTCCGCATCCTTCTTTCCGCGTGCTGTGAAGGACTGGAACGACCTCCCAAACCATGTCGTCACGATCACCTGCCCATCAACTTTCGCTAAAAATGTAACAACTCATCTCTGTCAGTGAAACTTTATGGCAAAGTATATACCCACACCTATGTAGCAATATTTTATACTTTGAATGTAGCAAAAGTTTTATATCCTGTATACCAACCTCTTATGTGGCAAATGTTTTTTATATCCTGTACATCCACCCTTTATGTAATACCCCCTTGTGGGGTCTTTGAGGGAATAAAATATGATGATGATATGACGTACGCTTCTTTATCTACTGGTTAGCTCCACACGTGGAATATTAAGATGTCTGTCGTTCGACGCCTCGCGACAGAACTTCTCCTTCTCGGTTTTCTTTTGCAATCTGTTAGTTTATAAGGTACAACATCACATACATGACGAAAATACGTCAGAGGAGCCGTGATGAACCCCGGCATCAAACACGTTTGTGTTAAAATGAGCTAGAAAATTTTACGCGGGAACAAATATCATTTATTCGCACAAGCTTATCGATAGCGACAGTAAACTTTCCGTCCGCGTGGCTGAACTCCTCAGTTACACGCATTCATTGAGATGAACACATGCAATGAGTACAATTTCTTTACTCGGTGATCAGCTCCGCTAGCGTAGGCGTTGAAAATGGCTGTTTCATGATTCGTTGTCATCATAGGTCACAGCTCACAGGTGCAGCTTTATTCAACACATGTAAACTGTAAAATACTCATGCGATCAATCAATCAGGTCTTCGAAAAACCTATGCAAAAGCTCTAACATACCGACAAAAGCGGCTACTCAAATATCTTTGTCGACAGAGTGAAGACAACAGCTCATGAGGGCACACGATAGGGATTATGTTGAAACTTGCATTATACAAGAACC